>NC_045706.1:49246694-49550474 GCF_009834535.1 Camelus ferus | reverse complement strand
AATGTTGGCTGCTATTAACAGCTTTGAATAGTTCATCCATAAAGACAAATTTGCCTTCATTCCCCAGAGAGGACTATTTAGGCTTCATACTGTTAGCCCTTAAAGATAATGGCTAACCCCACATGCATAACAGGCACACAATTTGTTGACTGAGACACTGAAAATAAAGTGAGGAAATTTAACAGGTTAGCAGCACTCAAAAGTCCTAGTGTTATGTGATATTTTTACTTTATCCCCTCAACAGGGTAAGCAAGATAAATCTCAGCTCTATACCATAATAATACTCATTCTCCTAAATCAATGTGTTTGGTCATTCTGATAACAATTAGAAGTTTTTTTAATTGCCACCTAACCCACTGAATATCCATGATTATTAAGAACAAATTACTTACAAATTAAGTCCCATGCCAATTGCATCTGTAGCAACAAGGATTTTGCATGGATCATCAGGATCATTAAACTTTTTTGCCTGAGCAAGTTTCGTCCCTAAAATAAAACAGTTTACGTTAAGTAAGTGTTCTCAATCTTTTACTATATCACACTATGTATGTCTTGGAATCTCTTACCTCCTACTCTCCATTTTTATGGATAAAACTTACTGTTTCAAACTTATTTCTTTAATATCCTCAAAGAGTCACTTATCCTTTCTTTCTACGCCTTTAAATATCCCCACACATAGCAACATAATCCCCTACCACACTAGCCTTATCATTTCTGAGGACACTTATTAACAGATTTCAGGACTACAACTTTAAGAATATTACCAACTTTACATCTTAATAACATTTCTGTAAGATCATCAGCTCAACATTTAAAATATAGTCTAATAATAGCTACAATCAACAAGAACTATAAATAATTAAAATAATTCTATCCCTATAAGATGAACTAGATAAAATATTTATTTTACATGACCTACAACAAATCATACACCAGGCAACCTAATTCCATATCTTTCACTGTGTTTTCAATACATATTCTCAACATAAATGGAAAAAATAAGAGACTTCACATCCTGTCGTGATGAAAGCCAATAATTACCAGGTGGGAGACTGCCATATATAACAGCTGATTCCAATCCCCGAATTTCAATCTGTCGACTCACAGAATAAATATCATTCTTGCTAAAACAGACAATGCAATCCCCAGGCCGAAGGTTGTCTAAAGATTCTAGTGCATGATCCAGCACAGAAATTGGGGTAAGCCTCTTATAGTTTCGAACCTACAATTAAAAACACGATATTGTGAAGTAATACACCTAACTCAACTTGTGACTAATAATTAAGTGAAAAACTCAAAATCAAGAGTAGCTAAAAATGAACAAGTTCCAACTTTTTAAAGGGAAGATACAGAAAAACATTTATTTTGATATTATGTTACGATCAGTTATCGGTATTTCTGAATTAATAAAATGTTATAGAGGGTTTCATGAATTTTCAAAGCACTTTCCTATATATTTGATTTTCATGGCAACCTGGTTAAGTTCAGAAGGGTTATTGACTGTTATTTCCATTTTATGAAAGAGTAAAATAAGAGCCCAATAAAAGATCAGATCTGATGGGGGTTTTTCTGGTTCTAGCCTTCTGTGATTTGCCTAAAAACACAAAACAAATAATAGCAAAGCCAGTATTAGAACCTAGAATTTCTTCCACTACATTCCACCATCTCTCCCTGAAAGCTGAGCACAAAATTAAAGTAGCAGATCAATTTTAAAATATTTCTTCATCTTATTATAGAAGTCTGGTAAAGAAAATGAAAAGTAGGACTAAAAGGAAATCCTACTTTTCAGTCACTTTGTATTCTAGGAATTTGAAAAAGGGATACAAACTATCTCTACCAATTAGGTATGTATCAAAGTCCCCAGTATCTGATGTCTGACACTTTGAAAATCACAAACTTCTGCTGAGTCTCAAACTTCCAACATTCCTGATTTATTTAATTCTAAAGAGATCTGCTCAAATTCCAAAAGGTTTTGTCAAAGAAAGATAAAGAATCTCCTGTCCTTTTGGAGACTTAGGGTGTGATGCCACTCGACCAGAACTTTGGATCATGAGGTTCAACCAACTATGTATGACCTAGTCAAGTTACAAGGAAATAAAGCTTTCTTTTTAGTTAACCTCTGATTTCGCCACTATCTGGGGCCTAAGAAGCCACTGCCTGGGTACTCTGGGCTATTTGCTATATGCTACCTTGGGAACAAAGCTTATAATCTAGTACCTCCACATCCTCCCCAGTCGTGTACATGAGCTCAGTAACCAGGTCAATAGCAGCAGATTCTCCACACAAATGGATTTCTTCAGCACAGAGTCCTATTAAATGCAAAATCAGGATTTTTAGAATTTTAAAAATATAAAATCATATATGCAACACTTTACATACCAAAAATACTTTGTTCGCTTACCTACTGCTTTACAACTATAACAACTTGTTTTCATAAATATTATCTCTTTGATTCCTTAAAACTAAAACCTTCTTGTGGGCAAAAAGTAGTACCATTTTTCTAAATCTCAGGGCTTTTAAATTCCTTTAGCCAAGGTTTTCGGTCTACTAGAGAGTGAAGTTAGACAGAAGAACAACCTGGCATTATTTTCTGATGGTTAGTCCTAAACATCAGTCCTATACTTTTGTTTTTCAGATTAGGCTCCATGGAATCACTGAGGTGCCTCAGAGGCTGAGGGCTGGTGGATAGAAGAAACTCCAAACTCCTGACCCCTTAGCATATCTACTTTCATCTATCTTATATTACAGGCTTCAGTGTACTCTTTGTTTGAAGAAAGAGTTCAGCTATTTGTTTTAAAATCTGGAAACATCTGCTCTACAACATGCTGATTAAAAATTCACTCCAGTATTAAGTAGGAGAAACATTCATGTCCATGGACCTCAAGAAGTCCACCTTCAGAAGTCTATTCTAAATAAATAAATAGCTACAGCCACAGAGATTTTTACTCCATCATTAATAACAGGGAAAAATGTTCAACTCTGGAACAAATCACAGTTGGTCTCCCATATCCACAGGTTCCACATTCACAGATTCAACCAATTGAGGATTGAAAATACTTTGGCATGAAACATCAAAATGTTAATAGCGGTTGTGTAAATACAGCAAGATTTGGGCACTTTAATTAAATGGTTATGCTAATTCTGTAACAGGAAAAATTGACTTTCCATTATTAAAATTATATTTAAAGAATAAAACTCACAGTTAGCTGATGTTTTTGTTTGATTTGTATCAAAAAGAGAGTATATAGCTGGCTCTATTTAGCAACGTCAAGCAGACAAATGCATCTCAATGCAGATGTCACACAGCATAGGTTTTATACCATTAAGACCACCAACCTAGCAGTGCTCTGGTCCAGGCCCATCCTCTGGCTGGATCTTTAATCATTTGAATTTCATCGATCACGGCTACTTCATCTTAAAATAAAAGGTTATCATGAGCAATACAATCTACTTAAGTAGTATTATAAACAAATTACAATACCAAAATTCAAGCTTTCAACACCACCATAATCATCATTATCACTCACTAAGTGCTTCTTTTCTGACAGGCTTTACAATTATAACTCATCTAACCCTCACAACAAATCCATTAAATAAGTACCAGCATTACTTATATTTACATTTTACAGAAGAATAAACTGAGACCCAGAGAAGTTAAGTAACTGGCCCAAGGTTTTGCAGCATGTGCAGTTAGTTAAGTTTAAGATCTAAAAACATGAAATTCAAACCCAGACCATCTCCAATGTTCATAAGCTCAATCACTCTACTGCACTGCCTCTCAAACTGAGTAGGCTCATTTTTTGTACTGACTGCAATTTTAGAGGCAGCCTAAAGAATCTGCCTAATAAGAACACATCCACACAGCAGGAAAAGAATCCCTTGGGAACAAGGAGTAGACAGCAATAAATGAAGCATTTCAACCTCAGGAACATAGAAGGTATCAGAAGCAGAAAGTGGAGTGGAAAGTTTAATTCCCTGAGCTCCAGCTCTGCTCATTCGTAGGGTTTTAAGCTCATGACTACAGTAAAAATAAGTGCCCCATTTTATTTTCTAATGTCAAAATGTTTCCAACCATATTATTTTATTCTTTTTAAGTCATATAAATTATATTTTAGTTTCTTCCCAAAAACACCAAGGAATTGAGAAGAGTACAGTAAAGAAAGAAAAATTTAATATGCCCACAATGACATCTGGAAACAAAAGAAAGCTAATTTTATACTGCAAAGCCGTCAGATTTAAAATTATTTACCATATCTGGGTGTATACAAACAAGATTACAAAAGAGGAAACAGAAGAGGGAATTTTGATTTATATGTGCTATTTTAATTTTTACAATGTATTACTTTTAGAATAAACTGATTTTTTAAAAACTATCCATTTACTCAGAAAGCTAAGATTATTAAAATTAAAAAAGCAAGCTACCAAATAGTATATAATATATAATCCCTATTTTACTTAATATACACACCCGCCAATACACACGTAAGTATATGCACACACAATACAAATACAAAGTCTGCAAAATACACACCACAGGGTTAACATTTATTGATTATGGATGTGTGAAATTGGGAGATTATATATATTTTTTTCTCTTTGGATTTATTTATATATTTTATACAATGAAGAAATGATTACCTACATAATAAGGAAAAAGCTAATTTTCATTTAAAATATGTTGGAAACTATAGTACTTAAGTAGAAGTTTACTGTGGTGCTATATATAATAGTGAAAAACTTTAAACAACCTAAATATTCTTTAATAGAGGAATGAATAATTTTAGTCATAAGATGGAATACTATATAACAGCTTAAATGAATAAATTTGATATACACGTAAACAAGACTAGACCTAAAAACGTGTTGTGTCGGCGGGGAGGGTACAGCTTAGTGGCAGAGTGCATGACTAGCATGCATAAGGTCCTAGGTTCAATCCCCAGTACCTCCATTAAAACTAAATCTAAAAAAATCTAACTATCTCCCCTCAAAACAAACAAACAAACAAACAAAAATTAAATAAATAAGTAAATAAACAAAAACATGTAGAATAAAAAGCAAGTTGTGGAACAATAATGCAATATAATCATGTAAATGTTTTAAAACATGCAATCTATAGTATTGATAGGCAATATTTATCAGTGATACAAAAAAAAAAAAGACAGAAAAGCTATATACTAAATATCTGATAGCAGTTGGATCAAAAGTTGGTGGTGGTGCGGGGGACATATAGCTCAGTGGTAGAGAGCACGCTTAGCATGCGTGAGGTCCTGGGTTCAATCCCCAGTATCTCTACTAAAACGAAAAAAAAAAGGAGGGGAGAGGAGACGAATTGGGGAGTGGTACAAAGGAAAATCACACTAAACTTTTCAGTTAAGAAAAAAAAGGGAAAGAAAGTTTAAAAATAAACATGACAGAAAGTTTGGCATTTTTAAGTGGTGGTTAAATAATGGATATCTGCTGTACTATTTTCCCTTCTTTGTCTTAACTTAAAATTTTTTTTCACAATAAAAAACACATTCCACATGTTCATCTATGTTTTAAAATTAAAAAATACTAAACCATAAAGTTTTTAAAATAGTGTATACATACAAGGAGTTGTAACACTGCACATCTCAACAGTACAAGCAACGTGGGCAGCCTGTTTCCCATCTGACTCTACTGTCACACGCTCTTCACCTGTTACCAAGTCACATGGGACACCCTAGGATGACAAAAAGACTGGCATTATTTCCACCTGGAAAACAACAGAAAAAAGAAGTTTGGGGTGTTTAATAGAGTATTCTCTCCATTACATTCCAATTTACTTGTCTAATAGCTGAAACAAAATATTGCCAATCTTTTGAAAAAATTTTTAATGAAAAAAGCCTCTCTCTTACATAAGCTATAAAAATTTGGAAACATTTCAAATCAGCTAAATTCTCAGGTAATAAAAGCATGAGAAACTGTAGCAGTTTCACTTTTTAATTTTGTACTATTTCATTAGTTTCTGTACTATTTATTAAAATGAAATGAATTATGTTCAAAAAATATAATAAAATTTAAGAATATAAAGACTTCCTAGTATATTTCTTTGAGAAGGACCAACATCAATGCTATGGTAGATCTGAGTGATCAATCACCCCAGTCTGCCCAAGACTGAGAGGTTCCCCAGGACAAAGAATATTTGGTGCTAAATCTGGGAAAGTCCAGGCAAACTGGAACAGCTGGTCTACCTAGTAGCCGAAAACAAATTATGAGGAAACACCAGATACACCCAAACTGAGTGACAGTTTACAACACAGCTGACCTGTAGTCTTCCAAAATGTAATGGTTACGAAAGACAAAGAAAGACTGAGGAATTGTCTCAGATTAATGGAAACTAGAGACATGACAATAAAATACAGTGTGAGACTCTAGACAGAATCAGTGGGGAGAGGAGTGGGACGGGAGTGGAGTGGTGGTGTTATTGGACAATTGGCAGAATTTGAATATGGACTATGGGTTAAAATATGGTATTCTATCAATATTAAATGGCTTGCTTTAGATGAATATCGTAAGGTTATGTAAAAGAAAGTCTTTGTTCTGAGGAAATACTTTTAAGTATTTATGAATAAGGAGGCATTATGTATGCAAATTACACAAATTATTCAGAACAAAAAATACAGAATGCAAACTACCTACCAAAACTGGTTAAATCACATTATAAAGTCATAATAAAACAATGAACCAAAACGTGGCCCATTTACTGAAATGATGCATCACACCACAGGGAATTCAGTCCTTTTCAGGTTTGAAAAGGTGGCTTCAGTCTTTATCATTAGTTCTAGCTGATAGCATCAGAAGTCTAATCTAAAAAAGGTAAATTAAACATTCTAACAGATTAGTGATTAACTCTAAGGCGGCAAAGGAGGGGCTCAGAGGGAGTTTCAGCTATATCAATAATACTTTATTTCTTAAAAAAGTAAAAAAAAGAAAAACAAGTATGGCAAAATGTTAGAATCTGATGGGAGTTGGGCAGCGGATTCAGATTATTTGTATGTTATTCTCTGTATTTCTCTGTATATGTGAAATATTCTGTAATATTGTATTTTACTCACTCTAATAACACTTTTTTCACATTTTAGTATCTCAGAAATCAGGATACCTCTTAACAAAGGATGGCATGTCAGAATTCAGTTGGGGGCATCATTTTCTTTCTCTGCTTTTTTCGTTGTACATAAAATAATGCTATGTCTTATAAATGATGGCTTCTTAGGTGCAATGCACATGGCAATTTTTGTTAACAGTAAATTACTACGTGTGCCCCTCCCCTCTGCCCCCTTCACTCTACCCTCCCCCAAATTAACAAGAAAAAGAGCAAATATCTGGTAATATACTAACAGCAGCATTACTCTTTTCGAAGATCTCATGTGCCAGTAATTTTAAAGGGCCACAATACACTCCAGATTTTGCTGACAAGTATTTCTGGATTGCATGGTAAGTCTTTCCACTGTTTGTGGGACCTGAATGGAATATTATCTTCCGCTGCATGGCTCTGGCTTCTGGGTACCTAGAACGTCAGCAGGTAAACAGCTTAATCCCATTAACTTCAAAATCCTGGCAAAGGTATCAAATGAAAAAAATTCCAATGAAATATCCTAACATTCAAAAGATAGTATCTTTGAAAAACTAAATTAAATGATAAGTTTCATATCCACACTAAAATGACTGCTTTCCAAGAATGATATTTACTAACTAGAGGAGAGGAAAACCCAAATGAAATTAATTTCTTAGATATTCTTGCCATTGTACAAATCTCTTTTCCCCCAAGACTCACTTCAGTTTAAACTGCTATCAGCTCTAGAGATACGTTCACATTATTTCCACAGCTCTACACAGCCCTATAAGTAAATACTCCCAGACTTCTGAATTTCAGCATATACAATAGAGTCTTCTGCTTCTGGCCATGATGAATGGTACTGGACTTGCCCTCTCACCATAAACAAGTACAAAACTGGACAAAATATATACAGCAGCTGCTTGGGGGCATGGACAACAGGCAGTGCAGGACTACAAGCCCTAAAAGAATAGAAGACTTGAGATGAGCCCTGCTGTACCCCAGCAGGGCACAGGGAGGTAGAAGCCAAGCAAAGTACAATAGTCCCACTGAGCTGAGCAATAGAAATCAAGTTCAAAGCCTACTGAAGCAGCTGGAATCTGAAGGCTAGAGTGTGAAAGAGAAGGAAAGGTAGAGCAGAGGGGAAGCCTTAAAGTCTGTGTGGGGGTTCCTTACATTCTTGGCCAAGGGCTGGGCTGAACATGTGCAGGGCCTAGCAGAGGACAGCTCGCTAAGAGTTCGAATGGAAAGTCTCAAAGAGGTGACAAAGTGCTAGAGATGTTGGAGTTCCAGCTACAACGTTGGTGAAGAGAGCTCATTAACAGCCTAGGTATTCAGCTGAGACATCAGAAAGGCCACATCTGAATTGTATGGATAACATTCTAAAGAAAGGGCTATTCTACATCTGCCCTAATAAAACCTAAAACCACATCTGACCAGGATGAAAGTAGGGACACCAGTTAATTGCCTGCCAGATTAACTGCTTATTTTTCTAGGGAAAACAATACAATCTAGACTACTTTATAATCTAGACTACTTATGATTTATCATCCAGCATACAATAAAAATATATAATGATTATTAAATTCCCAAGATTAGAAACTGAAAATTTCAATTCCACAAATAAAGAAACTAACCAGTTAGGTGGTATCCTCAGGTCACTGATTTTACGTAGATCATCCTTACAGTCCAAGACAGGAAATATCTGTTTTGCATGTCTCAAGAAAAATGGAAATAAATCATCCACATGAGCTGGAAAATAAAACACGGTTTTAACATGTGCAATCTAAATGTTACCCATAACTGAATCTAGTGAAAACTTTTTTCTTGGTGAGCTAAGTTAGCTAAGTTAGGGGGACATTGCCAGACTAAAAAGAAAAACCCCAGCATAGGAACTCTATCCTTTCCTGAGATCCTTTGTCTTACGTTTTCCTCCTTATTTCACTAATATTTTCTTGGAAGACAGAAAACTGGCTGTTAACCACCTGGTTCTACTTCTTTAATGCAAAGAAGTAAAGATCAGTATTGATAAAAGTTAATTAAACAAAGAACCTGGAAATATACATTAGAGAGAAGGCCTGTGGTTACTGAAGAGAAATACGGGTGGAAGTATTTTGTAAACTAGAGACCACTGCGAGACAAAATATGAAAGTGAATTGATTCCTCAGCAAGAAGTGTCCACACCTTAGTGGCTCTGAGGAGGGTGGGGCTGTGTCCCATTCTGCTTTGTATCCAGGTCCTACCTCAGTGCCTGGCCCAGGGCAAACTGCCTATGGGAACAGAACAATGATGTTCTTACATTGTTTTTCTTTTACGTCAAGAGCTTTGTCCAGATATGAGGGAGAAAGAAGCCAGTGGCAGAAACAGATGGAATCTATTATGTATTAATTCTATCTTTTGTGAAGGTTCATTTCACAGCAGCCTATATTACCACACAGTGAAGAGCAGACTGTGACAGACCAAGGCCTCAGTCTCCCTCCTGTCTAAGACATATGCGTGATTTAATAACTAGCTCAGGGAACCACTATAAAAGCAAAAGGACCTAGAAGGCCTCCTATGAAAGCACTGAATTATTTACAGAGGATGTCAACAGGGCCTATTCTAAAGCAAATAAGCCCTAACTAGAGAATAAACATGAAGTATAGGAAGAAATAGAAAGTATGTTCAATAGGATTTTAAGAGGTCTCTAAAACTTGCCTGCACTGAAGCAAATATCATTCAAAATAATGTGAATGTCCACATCCAGGGAATGAGACTGCATGATATAATTTCTAAAGCTTATGAAAGCTTGGTGGAAGAGACGAGCTGTGGGAAACACAAAATCAAAATAGGTAGGGCTTAGTTTTCATCTCATTTCTCATTTAAAAAAAGTACACATACACATCACACCTAACTCATTGAAGTACAGCTGGTTTGTTATGATCTGGGCTAAAACTGAAATCCTAGTACAACACGAAGGAAAGCTGAATACAGAGCTCCTTTGTGATGTGTCTGACTCACCAGTTGCATCTTGCCAATCTCCTGCTCCAACGGAAGCAAAAGTCAGGGGCATCCTCCAGATTACAGCTGTGTACTTACGTCCAGGCCACACAATGTCCCACATGATAATGACAAAAGTGTAATCTAAGCAGTAATAAAATATCTCTAATGGAAATCTTATTAGCCTTACCATCGAGTCCATAATCAGCACCCAGTTTCTGAATTTCCTTCCTCTTGTAAAATTTGTCTAAGATCTTCTTTACTTCATCTGGAAGAAAGATATAAAAATTTAACATATGTTTAACATTTGTTTTCCAGATAGAGAAATGCCCAAAAAGCAAAGGAAATTTGAAGTCCTGACACTCAAGACAGCAGTCTACTAAGTGTTCTAAGAACTTGAAGGTTTTAATTACAAGCTTTTACTGGTTTAATAGTGTCTAGAAAAAGTATAAAAGTAAAATGATGCAATATTCCTATTATATTGCAGAGGAAAAAGCAAGGTGCTACAGGATTAGAATCACCCTACCCTCCATCAGGCCACTTTTAGATAACCATGTTCTGTTTTGTTTACTTAAAGTCATCTGAACATCTAATAGTGAGCAGCTAAAAGATATCTAGAAAAACAACCAATACTGCATGGACCAGATCATTACGCTTTTATGTGAATAACTAAAGGAGCCAGGGATGATCGTTAGCTTCAAGATGACTTTAGGGAGAACAGATTACATGTATTTCATTCTAGATAGCATAACTAAAATTAGTGGGAAGTAAGGGAAACAGATTTCAGTGGAATTCATACAAGAACTTTCTAAAAGTTAGAGCAGGAAAAAGAGGTTGCCTCACAAAAATGCCAGCTCCTTGTCACTGAAAGTACACAAGCAAGACTTAGATAACTGTATTTCAAGAGTGATTGCAGAGAAATTACTGTGCTGTAGTGGAGGTTGAATTAGATGTCTACTGAAATAACATGCCACCATAAAAATTACAGGTGAAAACATTTTAAATTAATCAAGCTGAGACTGTATTAACATCGCATATATTAAAATACTACTGCGTTATTCTGTTGAGATGAACATTTTACTGATCCAGCCATATGCTCTACATCGCTGAAAAGGCAGGCCAAAACTGAGGATATAATCTTTGCCCAGGAGACACAGAAAGGCCAGATGGCCTATGTTTTTACTTCCTGCAAGAGTACCCACTACATTTTCATGCAGTCACAAAACACAAAACTCACTGAAGAAATTAAGACTGAAAGAAGCATCTCACCAGCAAAAATTTATTTCGCAAACTGCAGAAACTTTAAAATCGCTGGTTTTGCCATCAGGTTTGCTCACAACTAAATGTAAGATGCATACATGTATATCTCCCATCACAGGCAGCTATCCTGATGTTTCTGGGTTTTTGTTACTTTGTACCCAGTGGGGCCAACGTTTCTTTACAATAGTAGAAAAATCAGTGACAAATAAAAAAAGCACATGCAACTATCTGGGGAAATTCTGCTGACCTATAAACACAATACAAACTGAAAACATCACATTTATTAGAAAATTAACACATTTTCTATAACACTCCAGCGTTATGCAAGAATCATGATACTTATCATTCAATTTAAAATGCCTCAAAAATATGAGGTTGTTCAAGCTATGTGAACAAAACTAGTCAGGAAAGACCACATATTGTATGACACTATTTATATGAAATGTCGAACAGAACTAGAATGTGGATTAGTGTTTGCCATGGGCTGAGCAGAGGGGAATGGGGGCTAGGGGAATGGGAGTCATTGCTACTGGGTATGGGATTTCTTTTAGGGATGATGAAAATCTTCTAAAATTAGATCATGGTGATAGTTACATAACCCTGCAAATATACTATTTAATAACACAACTTAAATGCATGAACTTTATGACATGTAAATTATATTTCATAGCTGTTTTAAAAAATGATTACCCACACACATTAAAGTGAAGTTTCTCTGTTATTTTATCTAAAATTTAAAAGATAACTGCAGTAACATTAACACAATGGAAATATCACTGAAAAAATGTAATCTACTACAAAAGTATATGGAAACATAGTTTTGTTTTTCATAAAAATCAAACTTTAACTGGCCTGACTATGGGTCATAATTACTTCTCATTAAAAAAAATAACAGTTATTAAAGGAAACACTCTACGGATTTCAGCCACAGTAGAAATGACTCAGTCACTGCAACTTTCAACCAGTTAACAGCTTTCTTCCAGCTTCCTACAATGGAAGCTTGGGATTTAATAATAGGTTCTCTTCTAAAATGTAAATGTACCTCACATGAGTCTTTACACAAAAATGACCCACTTTACTCACTCCACTTACTTCCCAATGAAGAAAAAAGTATCTACTACTAACGCTCGGGACTGCTTAAACCTTATGATTTATCCATTTTGTTAAAATGTTTTAATTCACTTGTTTCACTATACTCATCAATAATTAACTAGAAGTCCATTTCTCAGTACACCAAAGCTACTTGCTCACTGGAGAAACAGGTACAAAAACTCAACTGCTTTGTAACAGAATCGGAAAGGTCAAAGCCACAGTGGAGACACAGGTGGAGAGAAGTGATCAGAATTGATCAGAACATCTCTAGGGCCCAAAAAGGAAATTCATAATCAATCCTGAAAAGATCAAAGGCTACCTAGTAGTGGCATTTAGTTTCCACTCTTTTAATATTACAACTAGTAGTATTACCACTCTTGGTGTTGAAGTATGAAGATGTACTGGAATACTGTTCTCAAGCTGAACCTTTCGTATCATCCAAAGGGAATTATAAAAAGTGGTAATAGATTTACTGAAACTGTCCCTATTGCAGCAGACAGCTGCATTAGGCCAAAAGCCTCTGACCTTTCTGCATCTCTCTCAGGTGATGGGTATGAGAGCTGACTATTTCCTTCACCCCTAAATGTGCCTGTACCTGATACACCTACATCAAATTATAATGGCTTTGTTAGGCCTCTGCTCTTTCTTAAGTTTCCTCTCGTAACCAACAGCACGATTCTCACCCAGGAAGCTAAATGTGCTCTG
Organism: Camelus ferus; assembly: GCF_009834535.1. Classification (NCBI taxonomy): domain Eukaryota; kingdom Metazoa; phylum Chordata; class Mammalia; order Artiodactyla; family Camelidae; genus Camelus; species Camelus ferus. The sequence continues at coordinate 49,537,363 of NC_045706.1, read as the reverse complement.
GTCAGACAAGTGTCACCTAACAGCCTAAGCAGAAACTGTCTCCATAATCTTGACCCCCTTAGCATTACACCCTAATTCTGTACTTCGTAAGTAATGTACCAGAATGTAACAGTCCAGGTGTTTTGACAAGCAAGCTTCCCCAAAACGCTGATTCCAGTTCACCCTACTAATAGGGAGCTAAAGTAGCTTCAACCCTCTTGTCACAGCTCTATGAGTCCAAGTTCCAATCCCAATCTGCATCTACCCATCTGCCACTACTATAATCTATGAGGAAACTGCCAAAACCTGCCTCAATTAATCCGATACCTTTCCTAGTTGTCACAGCTGCTAATAAAATTCACCATGAATATTATTTATTGTTGCTATCTCCTGTAAACAACCAATGATCAATCAAAACTCAGAAGATCATGGTCTGGAGTCCATGTAGCATCCCACAGGCAGCCAGGGCTCACCTAGCTAACCTCAATGCCTAGATGCTACCTTCCTTCTTCACTACTCCACTTGAGGCTATCCCAAACTTCCCGCTTAGTCAACTTTCCCAGAAAGAGGTGGGCCACTCTGCCATCAAAAGTGGCCACACTTCATTCATTGCTAGAACTTTCAAACACTTAGAAAATCATAATAGTGCCCAAAAGACTTCAAAACACTGCTCTGGTGGAGCTAGCTGATTATGAGTAGAAATACATCTAAGGAATTTCACACTAGCTATTAACAGTCTAAAGAAAGAAAGGCTTAGGAAAAAAAAATTCTTTACTTATACAATAACCTAAAAATACATATTTTGCTAAATCCTCACATCAACTTATATTATATAGGTGGAGTAGATTATTTGGGCTCCTAGAGGAAGCTTTCCCAGCTTCTATACATCCACAGATTCTACTGCAGGGTAATTCCATTTTTCAAATAGCAAATGTTTAGTACAAGTGATAGTTTACATTTGTTCATTCTTTTACACTTTTCAAAGTGCATTACCAAACATGTTATTACTTTTACAATCCAGAGATATAAGCAGAGAAAATATTATTCTCATTTTAGCATTTGGGAAATGGAGAAAAGGTAAGGAAATGGTAAATCAGGCCAGTCACTTAAGTGCTGTATGACTATCACAAATATGTACCATCTTTCTACTTGTAGTCAATTTACCTTCACATGGCTAAATGTGTTACCATCAACCAGGAAATATATATTATATATATAATAACACCTACTGTGTGACTAGAACAGTGCTTGGCACAGAGTCGCACATATTAGATATGCAACAGGTATTTGTCAGGGATAGACTGTCTACCTCATAAGGGTTATTGTGAAAATTAAATGAGTTACATGCTTAAGCAGTACCTGTCTCTAGTAAACACTCAGTATTAGCCATTGCTATTTTGAAAAAAAAAGAGAAGATGAAGATAGAACCACAGAGATATTCCAGGCAGAGGGAGTAGCATGTGTAAAAGGCCTGGAGCACAAGTGCACATTTCATCAACACGGCTGAAACAAGGAGCATGGCATGCAATGAAGCCTCTCCAAGAGGTACTCAGGTCAGATCAGGCAGGGCCTTCAAGAACTGGAGACCCTTTTAAACTGGGGACATTGGAAAAATATTAAACAATTTTTTTGCAGGGAAGCAACAGGATATCTTGCCACTTGCTGATGCTAAGCCATTCCCTTCTGGAGCCCTGGATGATCAGGGTACCTACCACCTTTGGCGAGCACACCCTTATCATGTTCTCCCTTGTAGTACAGCTGGTCATCCATATGTCCTTCCTCCCCACGAGACTGTAAGATTCTGGAGCGAAAGAGATCTGGATCTGAGTCTGGTTCTTCTTGGCAACCACCACACAGCCTAACACAGTCCCTGGTTTGCGTAGGTGCCCAGTCAATGAGAAAAAATCATGAAGGAAGTCCTCCTCTGGCTTTTTATTGCCCCACTCCCTTGGTCCCTTCTTGGGGGCAATAGTTCTGGGCAGCGGGAGAGGAAAAAGAGGGTGCTAAAAAATTAGTTGTCCACCTAACGACTCAAAAAAGGTGAATTGTTCCATCACAAGAGGGTTTAAACCGTTCAGAGGAGAACAGTGAAAGGGAGAAGGCAACTTCTAGGGCAGCAGGTTAAAAGATCAATCAGACACAGTCCCAAGCCTTTAGGGGCTCACAAACCAGCAAGGAAGGCAGATATGACAGGCACGATGACAACGCTCCAGGGGACCTCGGGTCTCCAGGGGAAAGGGGAGCAGCTTCCTCGAGCCTTAGCCCTGCAGACACCACCCCTGCCGCCCTCGCCAGCTCCTGCACTCACTCTTGTCCAGAGGGCGCGTTAGCTCGGCCCCGACGTCGCCATCCGCGCTGGGACCCTGAGGTTTCACAGTCAGCGGCACGAACAAGGACGTGTTCGGGGCTTTGGAGCCTCCTGAGGCAGAGGAAGAGGCGGAGGCAACGGCAGGAAGGCGCCCCAGAGCCCCAGGAAAGGGCCCGGTGTGGGCGCGAAAGGCAGAGCAGACGCCTGCCCGGTGGCCAGCGTGGCGCCCCGCGGGGAGCCGAGCCCACAGCAGGGCACACCGGGGGAAGGACATTGAGGCCGGGGCACGAAAGGAGGCTGGCTGGGGCGGCCTGACTGGAGAAGCCTGGTGACCCGGCGGCGGACAGTGACGCACACCGCCAGCGCCTACTGTCCTCAAAGACCCAGAGCAGGGAGTTGCCCAGAGAAACGCCCGATCAATAAGGAAAAAGTAGTGCCGTAAGATTGCTCATAAAGAGGAAAAGAAGCTAACAGTGAAAATCAGAAAAGATCAATTCTTGTAATTTGTTGTTCTCTTTTTTATTGGAGATTGGGGTCAGCTTTCTTTAAAGAAAAGAAAATAATCAGGCATCTTTGGGGATGTTACAGATGAGAGCCAGAGGCCCGCGAGATACGTCACGTGATGCAAACTGGCCCGGCGGGTAAGCGCGTGCTCTGCGGCGAGCAGAGTTCGTCCTTCAGATGGAGAGGCAGCTGCCATTGTGAGCACCATTGTGGCGTAAGGGCTAGGACCTTTGAAGCGCCTTTCCCAAAAATTGCTTGAATTATTACCTTTCGTTTCCTCATAGAACAGCGTTAGAGAACATAACTTGGTTCGCTCTTCATGATCGTTGCTAAGGAATTTTGTTCTTCAGGTTCTCGGGGAAACACGTTGTATGACACGTGTATTATACTTGAATATGAGTAGTTTGTGTACATGATCCTAGCAGCTGATATGTCACAACCGCATAGCAAAAATATGTACCTGGGCCAAAGTTTAGTTTCTTTTTCATCAGTTGAATATTGTGTCTTATGAGGTTGAATTCAAGATGTGCTGTTAGATTTTCCACATTTCTCTCGTACTTTTTCTTGGGCTGATGAGAGTTCGAGGAACTATTCATGCCGGAACTATAAGCCAGTTATTACATCATTTCTCGCCTCCCTACCTGTGAACCCTTTGGGTGCTTAGTACAACTACAATCATAGCACTAAAACTATTATAATTGTGTCCCAGAGTAATAGTTCTCAAACTTCAAGGTGCATCAGAATCATTTGGAAAGCTTGTTAAAAGCAAAATTGGTGGGGCCGTACTCCCGGAGTTTCTGATTCACTAGGTCTGACGTGGGGCCTGAGTGTTCGAGTTTCTAACATGTTTCCAAGTGATGTTGACCGTCCTGCTCTGGGTTACAGGTCCTTTAGGGTAGGACCAATGAAATAGCACTAACGGGATACTCAGGAAACACGCTGAATGTATTGTATTGCATAAATACAGAAATAAATGGGGGACAGGGAAAGGAAGTGGAAGATGTCCCTGGTGGTAGGGAATAAAATAAGCGAGTTGTCTTCTTTGCCTTTGCTATTAACAAAACCTGTTTATAAGGATTCACAAAAGCACATCCTTGTAGATTTCTCCCTACATCTCACATCTGGCATACCACATTTGGTAATTTGAAATTTCTAGTATTTTTCTAATGTAAGGTTATCTTGATCTAGATACTAAATTGTTTACCGCTAAGTGAATTTTTAATTTACCTTTAGAATCATGGAATAATAGAGCAGGAAGGGGTCTTAGAATCTGGTCCATTTTCCCCAAACCTAGGGAGGGGTCAACTATCAAATGTATTTGTGGAGCTTGTAAGTAGCATCCACATAGTCTGGCTCTGCTTTGTCTTGCTTTTTCTCCAGGGCCTGGTAAGGCTCCTAGAGAACCTAGTCTGTTTCCTTTATCAATAGTAAGTTGCATAATAGTTCTTATCCATAATTTCATGATATTTGGACACATTTTTTTTCTAAAGGACACCTTTAATTTTATAATCACTAAGCTTCATACATATATTCAGATGTTGAATGTATATTATGTGATAAGCACAAAATATAGCAAAACAGGCTGAGCCCTCAAGAAGTTTAATTCCATACAATTAAAAGTCTTCTGGGTAGGGAGGTCTAATTCAGTGGTAGAGTGCATGCTCAGCATGCACAGGGTCCTGGGTTCAATCCCCAGTACCTCCATTACAAATAAACAAAGGCTTCTAAAAGTGTGGTAAGCACAGTTCTGGAGGTGTACACAGCATCTTGGCAGCACAACAAAGGGACAGCTAACTCTTTGACTTGGAGATAAAGATGGTGTCAGACAAGAATGGCCTGGAGAATCTTGTAAGAAGTTAACTGAAGTTCAGTGGATACTCCAGGTCTGGCATTACTGGAGCTGGTTTGTTTTGTGATAGGGAATTTAAACTTTTCCTGGAATCTGGCCACTAAAAGATTTTAGATAGGGGAGTGACATAAGAATTATGCTCATAGAAGATCCCAAGCCTAAAAAGGGATCTTATATTTAAGGGTGCACATTTTCCCCACTATGCCTTTATCTGATTTGAAACTTTAAAATGTGTTACATTTCAATCCAGCTAGTATAAACCCCCTGGAGAGTGCATTTATATATGTTCACCAGCTGCAGCTGAATATAAAAGGAACATAATTAAAGACTACTGACTTACATGGTAACTAGAATTGAGTATCTCAACTACTTGATCCATATTGAAGGGGTCCAAAGTATGCCATTGTGGCATAAAATTTTTAGTAGAAAGCATTTGAGATCCTGAAATCCTCCACCTAAAAGCAGAGCTTCCCAAAGGAACTCAGTTCCTATAAATCTCCTCACAGGGAGCAACCAAGGAAGATTAACTCATCACCAGAGACAGTGAGAAATAAGCACCACACCTCAACAGACTTTGGTCACAAAACTATCATATCTACCATCTATTCTCCTAAGGATTCTCTCCACTTATCTTTCCTAAAAGTCATTTGCTTTCCCATTCATGCTCTTTCTCCCTGCAACTTCCTCTCAAGTCATTTGTAAGTGTCCTTCACCTCCTGTTTTTCCCCATCAAGATGATATATAAGCCCCAAATTCTAACCACCCCTTTGTCATATTTTTGTGAACTTCCTCTAATTCCTCTAACTCATTAGAATTCTTTTCTCTTGCTTATCTGTCAGTTTCATTAGCAGGCTCTCAAACACAGAAGAGGGTGAAGTTTTTTCTCCCCAACAATCCAAACAATGAAAAGAAAATTTCTTCACCAGTGAAAGAAATAACTAATTAAATGGTTTGACTGTGGTTCTCAATCCTGGGTAGCTTTTTAAAATGCTGATGTCCAGGCCCCTGAAATTCTGATTTTATTGGTCTGGGTAGGACCTGGCATGGTTATTTTTAAAACCTCCTAAAGTGATCTGAACATGCCGCCAGGGTTGAGAACCACTGGATTCGATACTGTATTTTTTTTTTAATCAAAGTATAGTTGATTGTACTCTTTATGAACACACAAATTTCTTTTTCAGTTTATTTCTAATTAACTGGCCAACTTTTTACAATTCACCGAATACTGAATTCAAAGTTTTATTTTTCAAATTGGTTATGTAACAAAGTTACAAGCAAAGTAAATACGCATCCTATTTATGACAGTTTTAAGCCACCTAATTAAAAGCATTATATATTTAACATGGAAATGGACAAGAGTTATAAAAATTAGTCATCACAGTTATATCTTTCTTAACTATTGAGCAATCCTGTCCTCAAAGATAAATCTGACAATGAGAAGACATTTGAGAACAGAACTATTTTAATCATTCAAATAGCAAGCTCAGTATCTGTTTCAAATTCTTTATTATATACATCATGGTTGCACAATTTTAGGCTGGTTAGATACAATTGGTTTTCAAAATTTCTTTGAATATTTTCTAGATTACTACATGCAAGTGACCATGAAAATATTTGGCATTTGTAAATTTTGAAACTCTTTTAACAGGCACTTACATGAAGGAAAATATTACCATTCACAGATATCCACATTGAAAATAGATGCTCCAGCACATGGTACATGGAACTCCTTGCCAGTTAAGAAGCTGGTTACTGACCACTTTTTCAAAGTGCCATAGTAGTAAAACAGGCTTAAAGAAATGTAACTTGGGTTACTTAGCTTACTCATAAAGTAAGATTAACTGACGAGACTTGCACTGAAGTGTATAAAAAATATTGGTACAAAAACCAATGAACCATAAGTGAAAGTAGTTTCCCATATCAGGCTTCATTTTAGTTCCTACACCCGACATTTAGTGTATTTAAGATCAGCCCCCATGCATAGCATAAGAACAGATGACTGCAACCTTCTTTAGAGGCTTTGAACAAATTGTTAAAAGTTTTTAAACAGAGTGGATGAAGAAGTTTAAATTTTTTTGAACTAGACAAAGTTCCAATTTAACAAACATGAAATTGTCCAGATCTGGATAACTACATGCTTCACTGGTTCTCCTGAGTTGCCCATCCTCAAATTTTCCCCTGAAAAGGGAAGAGAATATTTGTAAAGTCAAGAAAATTGTATCTGCGTAAATGTGGTAAAGAGATTCCCTTAAATCAAAAAAGATTTTTTTCCATAAAAGTATTTATGGAAAAATTATACAGTTTCAACGAATCCTAAAATGCCAACATAAACAGTGTACCTGTTGTACAGCAGTAGCAAAATGGTTACTTTAATATGGCCAAAAAAAAAAAAAAAAGCTACTATGACATGCCACATAATTCCTTAGGGAAAAAAAGTTAATATTCATATCACAGAAGACTTCAAAGAGAAAAAAATTCAGGAAGCCATGGAATGGTAGACTCAGAAGCACCTACATTGAAACACTCTGTATGCATTTCTCAAACATATGTAAAAACATAAATACAGTTCTTAAAAATATTGAGATGCCATGTTTTAAATCTTTGTAGGATGTAAGGGCTACTCAGGTTTTCTAATTTTATTTGAACACAAAATAATTTATTTGCATGTAGAGAATAAGAGGTAATCATTAGCATGAAAAAGGAGAGGAAAAGGATTTATCATCAACATTATGCAGAAAGAAAGCAAAATTACAAATACCAGCCCACTCACATGAAAATCTTTAATGTTTATGCTGCTGTATATCTGAGTGCTTATCATCCAATCAGTGTGCAGTAAAAAAACCAAAACAAAACAAAAACGGCAGTTTAAGAAAGTTCCAGTGTTTTAAAGAAAGCATTTTTTTAATGTATATACATGAAGAACATTTAGTTATATCATAAAATAAATTCAGCACTGTAAGATAAAGGAAGACTATTATAAATGGACTTTTGGCCTCCCCCAACCCTGCCACTTGCTGCAACCATCTTTAACCTGCCGAACTTAAATCTCAACGGATATAGGAGTTTTTTTTTGTTTGTTTGTTTCTCCAATTCAGTTCACATTTCAGGCTGCTCAGCAGATGCCTGTGATTCTGGCGATTCAAATCGCTGGTGGAAGTTTGTTCTCTGTTTTCTCAGTTTTTCAGGAGCTTTTCTCCATAAAATGATCTCCTAGTAAGACAAATGGCAAGACATCAACAAATTAATGTCCTCATGTTATCCCTTAAATTTTCACAAAATACTGCCACTTAAATTTTAATTATAAAAAAACTAACTTCTTCCCTACAAAAGCCCTCCTCTCTCCTGACTGACCCACTTTCTTCCAGTTCCAATCCTGGACTGCCCCTTCTGCCAACTCTGCACCCCCAACAGCACCATGTACACCACCACCCCACTACCATGAATCCAATCTGGCATAAAGTTCTAACACCGTTTTAAAGAATTCCTAAAATCTGTCCTTTGGTTTGTGGTTCCACCACCCTTATCCAAATTCAAGCCCTTGTCACTTCAACCTTAGACACTAAAAGAGCTTCCTGGTAGATGGCTCTGCTTCCCTCGCCTGAAGCCCCTTTCTAATCCATCCTTCCTATCACTACATTAGTCTAAAGTGTTGCATGGATGGCTGTTCAATAGTTCTCAGTTCCTCCAGAATAAACTTCCAACCTGGCATTCAAGGCCCTCCAAAACCTTTACCCAATTTAATCACTCCCTCCCCTACTTAGACCCCGGGACCCCACCAGCCAAACTGGGTTACTCTCTGCCTCCAAGGCACTTCAAATACACTTTCCCTACATCATCCCCTTTATATTCTATATTCTTCAAATCCCTATTCCTCTGCCTATCTAAGTCTTACCCTAACCAAAACATCCTGAGAGCTCTTCTCTTCTAAATTCCTAAAATTATTTACTTCGTAAAGTCATGGCAGGCTGTTTTTTTGTTTGTTTGTTTGTTTGTTTTTAAAACCAACACAGCAGAATTTAAACATCCAAACGAATGCCCATGGGAAGCAATATACTTACTTGACAGGACCACAATATGTAATTGATTTGGAAATTATAAATTTCATATAATCTAATTTGAAGTTATAAATTATCTATGTATAATTATATAGTATTATGGCATCATTAGTGGAATGTTTTCTCTCTTCCAAATTACTGTCAAACTATTACTTAAGTTTTCTATTAATTAACTTATGTAATTTTTCTTTTTCCACATATTTTCAATGTGAGGACTTAAAGGACAGCATGTTTTAAAAAGGTAGTTTCTGTATCCTTCACAGTACTCAGCACAGAATAATTTCTAATTAGTTTTGAATACTCAACTGACATTTAAGTATTTATTTAATCTGATTCAGAATACGAAGACCATTCTAATCACAATTTTTATTCAAAATTCACCAAAGGCTTTTAATTCATTTTCAAGTGAGAGCAAATTTTATGATAAACATTTCATATTAAAAATGTATTAGATTTGGGTCATCTCATGGAAACTTATAACAAGATTGTTTAATTAGGGAAAAATGGAAACCCTAAAATCCACCAAGTTGATGAAGTTATTAAAAGTGATAAAGGAAATCTTTATTTGTTGATAAATAAATGAAAGATATTCAAGACACCATTGAGTGAAAAAGCAAATCAAAGAACAACATGCATGGTATGATCTAAACACATGTACACAAATTTGTCTGGAAAATTAATCACAATGGTGATAAAATTTTTGTTAGCTTTTACTTCATTCTGTTTTTTATTGTCTGATTTTTTTTTTTAAACATACAGCAGGTATTGTTTTTATTTTTAAAAAAAGTTTCAAGAGAAAAATAAATGCTCTGCCAATTTATGGCACATTCTGGAGTCCTGCAGAATGACTGGGAAGAGATTGATCACAACACAGTTCCATTCAAGCCCACTTCTTCATCACACTTTCAGTGCTTTCACGTATACAGACCCCCCCCCCCAACCCCTTGCTCAGTACAATAAAGCTTAGAAAAGTGAGTGCTTTCCAGGTGTTTTTAGAACTGCCATAGAACAAAATACCAGGCTCGGTGGTACCATACCTGCTGCTTGAAGTACCTTCTGTCTTCCTCATCAACAAGGACTAGATTCAAAAAGTACCTTACTGAAAACTTTTTGTTCACATCTCTCATTGTTGGAGTTGGGTCATATCCTGCTAAAAACAGTCTTATTGGAATTGATTCACCTGAAAGAAAAGCAAATTCTATTTAACTCTAAAAGATGATTAAACCTAGCTACAGAACACCTAAAACTAAGCATTATAGAGAAGATACTAATGCTTCAGTTCCTCATGAGACAGCAGCGTAACAAAAACTGTAGACCAGGGTAACCCTTGACACTACTGACATTTTGGGCCCAGTAATTCTTTGTCATGGGTAAGGTCTTATGCACACTATGAAGTTCAGAGCATTCATGGACTCTACCCAATAGATGCCAGTATCATTCCCCAAATATGACAACCAAAAATGTCTCCAGGCAGTTCTAAATGTCTTCGAGGAAGTGGGGGGTGGGCACAAATTTGCCCAAGATGAGAACCACTGCTCCAGAGCCAGAATGCCTCAATTCAAATCCCAACTCTAGCTAAGTCACTTACCATTCTGTTTCAAGTTCCTCATCTGTAAAATGAGGAACACCAATATCCATCTTGTAAAGAATTTGTAAGGACTATATGGACTAATACATATAAAAAGCTTAAAACAATGCCAGCAGTAAGTTCTGTTTTAGTACTTTTGTTTTTTTGTTTTCATGAAGTTTAATTCTAATTTCTAATCATGTGTATAAAATTCTTGAATATTTATTAACAATTCATCCAAAGCAACAAACATGTTCAGCGTGATGACATTCCTTCATTACCAAAAAGACTGTTATTCAGAGTCTCATGGCTTCTCTCTTCCTAAGGATAATTATTTGCATATTGTTTTGAATCTTTTTAATGTACTTTTCTTATGCATATATATTTCCTGAAAGATATACAACCCATAAAATTTTGTGGCTGCTGGAATTTTACAAAGTAATGTTGCACAACACAAGAGTACACATACATGGGTCTTGGAGTCATAAAGGCCTGGGCTCAGACTCTGACTCTGCAATGATTAGCCATTGAAGGAAACCAGAATATGTCACCAAAAATTATGCATCCTTGACATAAAAATTATTTTGAGCTGAAGGCAATTAAGCAGCAGCAAAAGCAGAAGAGTCTCCCCTGTTCTGCCTAACAGCAGAATATAAATTCTCCTTTTACTGGAGATAGCCTCTTTGCAGCCCTGGGATGGCACCAGAGCAATCTGCACACAAGCCTACTCCATTAGTTTCCTGCTACATATTTACCTTCCCATAGTTTGCCACCCTTGGAAGACTGAACTGCTTTCCTTTGTCCAATCATTTCTCTCCAAATTTATTGTTCTTTTGAAGATGCTACATAAGCTGAAATTCTGTCACTGCTTTGAGTTATTTTTCTAAGGTTTCTCCTGCGTGATGTGTACTGCATGCATTCATAAACCGATTTTCTCTTATTAATCTTTTTGTTAAAGAACTCCAGATGAAAATCTAAGATGGGCAGAGGTAAAGTCTCCCCTACACCATTGTCACCTTTAACAACTTTTTTAACCTCTACATCTCAGTTTCATCTATAAAATAAGATACCACTACCTAACTCAAAGGGTAGTAGGGAATTTTAACACATCTGAAAATACAATGCCTCATCTACAGCTGGCACTCAATAAATGGTAGCTACTTTTTGAAGTAATGACAGAATAAGAAAAAGCCAAAAACATAAATTTAAAATGATAAATACTGGCTTCATTATCTCAGACACTGAAGATTCTCTAGTAAGGGAACTGCTTATTTTCTTGGGGGCTGTAAGAACTCCAAAGTTCCAAAGAAATTAATGCCCACCCATACTGCACATTATGTTTAGCACAAATCAAAAAGATTTCCAGAAATAAACTATTGTAACAGAAGACAATTAAAATATTACAAATTCAGAACTAGGGAGGAGATATATATATAAATGTCTCTTCTAAATTCTAAATTTAAACTGAGTAAAAACATTAAACCTTATTTCAAACTAGGAAGTACTAACACAGTCTTCTCAGTATTTATACAAAGATGATTCTAAAACCATCACTGTAAGAATAATTTTAAGAATTCACAAATACTTTCACACTGAATAAATACTTTCAAACTAAACTGCCATAACACTGCTATTTGCACTACCTGTAACACAAAAGAAGTAAATGAAAAGTGTATTACCTTTTACTGGTGCACCATCCATTATTTCATATTTAGCGATTGTTTCGGTTTCTGTTGTGGTACTGGGTCCTAGTACAATAATGTAAATGATTACCAATTTAAATATTGCTAGAATATAATTTCCAGCGTTGTACCTTTCCCTGTTTTCTGACTACATTATTTTAGTACTAATTTATCTTCCCTCTTTGTGAAAATGTTGATCATTGTTTTCTATATCTTGATCTACACTTAACTTGCCACTCGACTGAATGTTTCACTCCCTTCTTCCCAAAGGTAATACAGTTGACTCCTGGAAAAACTACAGGGGCTGGAGCACTGAACTGTTCATGCAGAAGATTCTGTGTATAATTTATAGTCCATCCTCAGTATCCGCCATTCCTCTGTATCCCTGGATTCAGCCAACTGCAGATCAGGTAGTAGGGTAATATCTACTACTGAAAAAGATCTGCTATAAGTGGACCCATGCAGTTCAAACCCCATGTTGTTCAAGGATCAACTGTACACAGTTCAGAAATAATCTACTTCACAGACTTCCTTCTATCATTTCTAATACCTGCTAAAATAGAAACTAGTAATACACATCAGAATTAACCACTGACAAGCTAGTTTTCTCTGCAACACACAAACCGTCTTCACTTGGAGTTAGTTAACTTTAAAATAGATAAAACATCAAAGTGAATGACATATAATTCATTTAAGTAGTCAATGATATAAGTTTTAAAGGACACCAAAATATATAGTAATGGTCCCAACATTGTAAAATAATGTACTATGCAACGACTAAAGTTTTTTCTGGATGATGAGTACAGATTATTTTTTTGCTTAAAATTTTCTAGAACCAAATATAATTTTAATAACTAGAAAAAATGTTTAAATAACTTCTTTTTAAACAGCAAATGGGAACATGAAGCTTGGTTTTAATATCTTTAAATCTCTAACTTTTATTAGCAGATGAAAATGGAGATTAAGAAATCACAGATGTTTATAATTATGACTACCAATTAAAAATTCTTAAAAAGGTTTCCTAAAATAATTTTCAGCAGAAAGCCAGCAAAGTTAAAGGGAACAAACTAAATTTATATACTAATTTAAATTAAAAAGCAGTTATGAACCAATGAATGATTTGGGGGGGCAACTGGTCAGCTATCTGGAAAAAAGTAAAGTTGGAACTGTAGCTAATCTCTTACCTCAGGACACATTCCAAATGAATTAAAACTTTAAACAATATCCCCAGACTATAATGGATTACTTTAGTAGAATCAAGCACAGAAAATTATTTTTAGAACCTCAGTGTAAAACAGGCCTTTTTCTAACTGTGGCACAAAACCCAGAGTCCATAAAAATAAAAATTACAAATTTGACTTACATAAACATCAAGAACTTCTACATGGCAAAAACCACCGTAAGCAAGACAAAACTAGGGAAATTTCTGTTGCTCTTAATATGGAAAAAGGGATTGATTTCCCTAATATATGAAGAGTTTTCACATGTCACAAGGAAAAGACAATCCAAAAGAGATGGGGAAATGATGGAAATGTTAGCTCTCTTGATTGTGGTAGTGGTTTCACTGGTGTATACATCTATCAAAATTCATCAAATTGTACTCTGAAATATGTGTAGTTTACTATACAGGAACCATACCACAATAAAGGTGTTTAAAATAAAATAAAATATTTGAGAATGTCTGTGGGATTTTGATTGGACTCACACTGAATTTATTGATTAATGTATAGAAAGTTGGCACATTTATTATAGTGGGTCTTCCTATACATGGTATAGTAGATTTCTTTCATTTAATGCCTACCAATGAAGTTTTATCATTTTCTTTTTTAAGGAAAAAAAAAGAGATGGGGCAAAGGATACGGATAGGCAGTTTACAGAAAAATACAAACAGTTTTTGTACACATGAAAAGATGTTCACCCTCACTAAGAATGAGAAAAATAAATTAAAACTACAATGGGGAACTTTCCCCCTCTATGCATCAGATCAGCCAAAAGTTTTATTACAATTGTACTTATGAGAATACAAGGAAAACGAGGCACCCTCCTAAGTTCATTGCTGGTAGTAATGCAAATTGGTACAAACCATGAAGAAGACAAACTAATAATATGAACTGAAATTACAAATGAATATACTTTGGAAACAGCAATTTCACGTGTAAGATTATCTTGCACACACACCCACACATATGCAAAATGATGTTATTAACTGAAGCACTGTCTATGATAGCAAAAGACTAGAAACAACCTGTATGTCCAGCAACAGCCAGTACATCCATAGACTAGAATACTGTAAAAAAAAAGAAGTGTTCTGCACATTGATATATAAAGACCTCTAAAGTATGTATTGTACGTAACCACTTAACTAAAAAAGGGGGGTGGTATAATATAGAGGTACTTGCAGGTACATGCATAAATACTTAGGATTTTAAAACATAAGTTTATCACCCATGAGTAGCTGGAGTACATAAATAGGACACTTTTTACTGTATAGTCTTTTACACTTTATTTTTAAACTATGAATTTATTACTTATTCAAAAATTAATTTTTAAAAAACATAAATGACTTGCTCACCGTCAGCAATATTAAGTATCAAAGTTAGTATCCACAGTGGACATATTTTGTTTAAACAATATTTTAAGATTTTAAAATTTCAACTAAAATAGGAATTTCATTTCAAATACTTTCAACTTACCAATTCCCGTGATCTCTTTTTTAATCAGTTGTAACTCCATATGTTGGATTTTTATTCTTACTAATAAGAAGTAAATTTTTCCAACAATCACATCCTTTAAATGATACCTTTAAGGAAAGAATATATGTCACTTACTATCAGCTTAAAAACAAACAGAATATGTCCTGAAAGACTTTATTAGATATCTTTAGGACAATAACTATTTAAGAATAATACCATTTTGACTATTCATATTATTTAATGTTCCTTTTTTCCAAAAAAGTATTCATCAGTTTACTATAAAAATAAGGAATCAAACTTTTACTTGATCATCAATTCATCTCAGAGGGAAGAATTAGTCTGATTAATTGTTGGTCCTTACTTAGAGGTTAACTTTGTTTCCAAAGAACTTAAGCATAGAAAATTAAGATTTTTATGCCTGAAATACTTATTTGGTGTATGAAGATTTTTTTTGATGTTAGTTTTTTTTTTCCCCCAGCTCTGTTTATGAAGATGTTTTTGAATATTAAAAACTCTACATAAGTGTTTAGTGTTAGTACAACTCCAGTGCAGTTAACAAATCATCTGACCACAGGGAGAGACTCATAGATTGAGTTTGTTGCTGTAATACCTAATAATCAAAGACCTTTCCTAGGGATCTTGGAATAATGTG
The DNA here is from genome assembly GCF_009834535.1 of Camelus ferus. Taxonomy (NCBI): domain Eukaryota; kingdom Metazoa; phylum Chordata; class Mammalia; order Artiodactyla; family Camelidae; genus Camelus; species Camelus ferus. Next base: position 49,522,074 of record NC_045706.1, on the reverse strand, counting down.
GTAATAAACCTGAGAATTCTTATAATTCCCAGAGGGCTTTTTTAAAAAAAGTCTTCTCCCAGGTTTGGATCTCAAAATAATATCCCAAGAGTTGATTAATGCAATTATGTTAGTCTGAAGGGAAGCTTCCAGTGACTAGTTTTAGGTCTTAAACTAATCATTTTCATCAACAGTATCATTTAAGACACTGGAAGCATGTGTATCACATTTGCAGTGATAGAAACTGGGGTGTGCCAACTAATAAAAATCATGTAGCAGAAAAGCACACAGGAAGGGGATAAAAGAGTAAACATCTATTTCTTAAACAAACTTTAATGAAAAAAATAAGGGAGGAAACCTATAAATTAAAAGAGACTTAAGAATCAAAAAACCAAATGCAATGTGTTTTTGATTTGAACAAATCTTGTTTGGATACTGAACAAACCATATGGGGAGAAAAACATTTATGACTCTATTAGGGAAATGTGAACACTGGCTGGATATGTGAGGATGTTAAGAAATTATTAATATTTTAAAATACAACAGTACTGTAGTTATATTAAAATGATACATAATTATTGATGAAATTATATGTCTGGAATTTGCTTCAATATAATATTTGGGGAATACGGAGGCTGAACACAGAATAAATGTGACCTTGTGTTGAATACAGAGCTGGGCAATGGATACATGAGGATTCACTACATTGTTTATATGCTTTGGTATATGTTTGATCTTTCCATAATAGAGTTTAAAAAAGCATTAATAAATAAGAGCCCATTTCTGTAAGAATACAACATATATAAACATATATATCCCCTCCCAAGGAAAGATATACAAGAGGCTATTAATTAACAGTAGTTAAGTGATAAAAGTGAAAATATGTGATGTTTTTACTTCCTTTGACTTTTCTACATTGTCAATTTTTTCAGTAATAAAAATGTATTGCTTATGTTCAGAAAAAGAGCGTTTTTGTTTATTTTTAAAGAGATGACTGAGCTAAAGTGATGTCAAGCAAGTAATATAAATCTTTACAGACATAAAAAGGTTAGCTGCCTTCTGGGATGGTGAGATCCTCTATAAAAAAATGGTGAAGCAAAGACTTAGGAATAGAATATGAAAGATATCTGCACTGAGTAAGAAGCCAGACCAAGCTCCTAAAACTTCTTTCAGCTTAGAGAGTCTGCTGGTCTATTAACATCAGATTAATGTTGATTCTATCCTTACTTTGACTAATTTACAAAGACCTAAAAGCCTTATTTATCTCTCCCTTTCTTTCTTTCTATCTGTCTTTTTTTTAATGGAGGTACTGGGGATTGAACTCAAGACCTCGTGCATGCTAAGCACACACTCTACTACACTCTACCCTCCCTGCTCCCCTAGCCTTATTTCTTAATTTCCCCTGAACGTTTATCTGTTTGCGAAAGGTACTTACTTTGATTTATTATATTCAAATTCTATATGTAGACAATCTTCAATGCCCACTTCCATCTTAATAGAGTTGTTAACATCAGGATAGGTAGCAAGCTGGTGAACAATAAGATCATATTCTTTTACCAAGTCTGTCAGTCTTCTCACTATTGTCACTTTAAGAAAATACCTATAAAGTTAATGAAGAGGACAAGTTAAATCTCCTATAATATATTCCAGTGTTTTAAATAAGCAAACATTAACTGCAGATCTGCCTTCTCCTTTTTGGAACTCTTTGGGATCAACTTACTTTGTTTACTTAATGAAGGAGTTTTAATTTAAATAAATGCCCCCACCATGAAAAAAATACAAAGTTCAATTTTAAGAACAGTGTACGTACTTTTTAGATTCATTTGGAGTACTACCATCAAGCCTACTTGAGGAAATCTCTCTAGATCACTTCTTAACCATATACCCTGAGATTCGTTGAGAAACTAATGTATTTAGAATGTAATTCCATTTACATGATAAATGAAGTACCTAAGAAATGAATCATACAAGGGAAGTGTTATGACTAATGTGTCTCATAATGGGGTCCTCTAAATCTCCATAATGATAGAAGGCTCTTATTACTTCAGATCAGCACTAGCCAGAAAAAACAAAATACTGACAGAATTTTAAAAACCTTAAGTCTTCCAGTCCAAAATTATAATTAGAAGTTCCTATAACACATTCAATACTAGTCATTACTTTCTGGTTTTGATTCTGTCTACAGCTTCTGATACACATTCATACCTTAAACGGACATTGGCACCGATGTAAGATTCATATGGCTTTTCAACTTGCATAAATTCAAAGTCATAACTTCTGCTTTGAGTCAGTTCTCCAGGTAAGGCTAGTTCTTTCACTAGGTTTACGAACTCATGAGTATTACTCTTGTCATTGAAAAGTTCTAAGAAAGTTTAAAAAGCAAAAAGACCAATTATATTTAATATCCATTTCATTAAAATCCAAACTTCTGCCTCCAAAGCAAATAATTTTTACCTAAAGAATTAGTTTGATTTGTCTCTACTTTAAATATTAGAGCTATGATCTGAATTCCATATCCTTCTTACTATCATGCTCCACCTAGGCATTAAAAAAATTCAAGCAGCATAGCACAATGAAAATTTCAAATATAAAAGAATGCATTCCTTTAATGTAGTTAAGATTTGCCCAATATGAAGCTGTTTTTAACAGACACATTTCCAGCAATTATTTGAACTTCCTCCCTTCAAGGCAAAAAATGTTTTGTTTTGTTTTGCTTCAGTTAAGCAAATATATTACCTTAATAAAACTATAATATAATACAAAAGACTAAAATCAACTATCAGTTAATTACTATAATTTGCCCCTCAATTATAATCTCATCCAAAATAGATATGTAAATATCCACCCATTCCAATTCTGATACTTTAAAAATGTACAGTGACACTAAGAAAGCTAGATTTAATACCTAGCTATGTATACAGTATTATAAACACCTATCTTATTTTCTCTTTTCTGAATCTGTAATACCAAAGATTTATACAGTTTAATTCCTGCTAAATCAGGAATGTCTCTGAAATATATGTATGGAAATGTATACAAGTTGACCTAAGTCAAGAAGAAATTACACCTTTCCTTTTCACATAGAAATTTCTATTGACAGGTGGTTCTGGCTACAGGCACACACTAAGTTAGGAAGACAAATGGCACGGATAATTAGAAAGTGAAGGATGAAGGTGACACTGCTACTTGTGAACAAAGCTGGTGAAAATGTAGGCAGATGGAAATTTCAGTGAGTCAACTAATCTACTTGAATTATTTTACAATGCTGGTAGCTTATATAACTCTTCATTTTCAGTAATTAATCACAAATAAAGGCAGGATGAGTCAAATATCATTTAATATAATCAAAAGAAACATGGCTTAATGTTTATAAAATAAATCCTCTTTTATTGGGCAAATCAATTCCTTCCTTCCATAAAGCTAAGCTCTAATTCAATTATTTAAGTGCCAAATCAAACTCTTCAAACTCAGTTATCAAAGAAAAAAAGAAGTAATACTATTTTAAAACTCACCAATTTGACCTACAAATTCAATTCTAATTCCTTGGTGCTCTAGCCTCTTTCCAGGTTGCTTAAAGGCTAGGTTTACCTGTCAAAACATGAAATTGTAAGATATGTTAACAATCCTTTGAGTGGGCCTACTAACAGATTCCTTCCAAGTGAATGCACTATATAAATATTTCAGGTATTCATTTCCAAAGTTTGAAACATCGATATACACCTAGATCATGATGACTTTATAGCACCAGAGAAGGTAAAACTTACTCATGTACAATCCCTAACAAACTCTTTACTTATGTGTACACTTAAAGCATCTGCTTTGTTAGGAAGGAATCCTTTATAGCTGGAGAACTATAAAGAATCAATAAAGGGAAGACTTTTAACTATTCAAATGTGTTTCTGATCAAATAGTTAAACAATTCTACAATAGCATTGTAATGTAAGGTAATCACTAATTCCAAGAACTGACCTAAAGATCACTTTCAGCTTTTTATAACCAATATATTGTTATAATTCTTGATCTTAATAGCAATGCTTATTGCCCTGCATCTGCTAAAAACAGAATGTCTAAAGATTTAAATTTTGAGTATGATTTATCTTACATACTTTTGAAGTAAAATATATAACCTAAGATCACGAAACTCGTATCTGCCAAATGTAAATCTTAATTTCATATAGTTTTTTTTTTATTTGGGGGGGCAGGAGGTAATTAGGTTTATTTATTTATTTTTAGAGGAGGTACTGGGGATTGAACTCAAGATCGTGTGCATGCTAAGCATGTGCTCTACCGCTGATCTATACCCTCCCCCTCTCATAGTTTTAACCTGACAAAATACCTATTAAAAATAAAATTCCACACATTTAAGGATTAGCTAAAATACAAAAAAAGCATTCTTCTAGGTTTATTCTTTACCAAAAAAAACATTGGTAACATGACTCTTAAAAGATTTGTTTCCAAACAATGCTTCTCAAAAGATAACAGAAACCAAGGACCAATAAAAAGAGGTCCAGTTACTTCTATTTGTAAACTACATACATTAAAATATTCATGCTTCTATATCTTCCATATTTATAATCAGGATGAATTAGTTACTTGCCTTCCAAATTAATATATCAGAAAAAGAAGTAAATAATTAAATTATGGTATATCATACGATGGAATATTATTAAAGTATAAAAATAATAAGGTCAAAGAATTTTTAATGATGTGGGAAGATGTGCATGATATGTTACATGAAGGAAGCATGGTCAAATTGTAAGTATAATGCCAGTTATATTTTTTAGAACTACAGAAAAGAAAAATTCTTAACAGGAGTTACTTCTGGAATGTTTGATTATGGATAATTTTATTTCCTTCTTTGTAGTTTCCAAGTTTGGGGGTTTTTGTTTTTAACAGTAGGCAAATAATACTTTTAAAGTCAGAAAAGTACTTACTTTAAGGGGAAAAAATAGTACTTAGGCTTCATATACACTAACAAGTTAAATTTTAGGTTCAAGCCACAAATAAAACAAGCATAACTCCCAGCTGTTTTCATAAGCCAGGCAGTAATTAGAGCTATTCTCTAATTTGTACTAATAAAGCACAAAGAAAAAAAGTATACTTTAAGAAATGTCTATTTGCCAGGGGGGTAAGGTGAGAGTGAAGGGATAAACTAGGAGCCCAGGATTTGCAGATACTAACTACTTTATGTAAAATAGACAAACAAGCTATACTGTATAGCATGGGGAACTATAGTCAGTATCTTATAGTAACCTATAATGAAAAAGAATATCAAAACAAATATATGTATGTACATGTATGACTGAAACATTATGCTGTACACCAGAAATTGACACAACATTGTAAACTGGCTATACTTCAGTATGTCTTATCTGTCAACAGTTTTTGAGAACTGTCTTTGTTTGAACATGACTGTGTCTGACATTTTAAAAATTTATAGTTCTTCAAAAACCACTTTGAAACCATACTATTAAAGGTAGAAATGCAAAGTTATTCCATTTTCCCCACCAAACCTCCTAAACATTGAAATTTTCCTTGATCTCCCATTGCTATTAAAACATAACTGCTTTTAAGCCTAATGCAAGCTATTCCGGAATCTGAAGGATCCCAGAATTGGAAAGCATAATTAAGCATCTGGCTTAAAAGCCATTCTGCAAAGGCGCACTGAAAAGTATATGAAACTATGACAGTGAACTGAGTTACAGAATTTTAACACCAACTCAGTTATCCTTTTTAACTTTTATTATAATTTTAAACTACAGAAAAATTGCAAGAACCGCACAAGGAAATCCCACATTACCTTTACTCAGATTCATCATATATTTATATTTTGTCCCATATGGTTTATCATCCATCTATATACACATGTGCATGCATACATACACACTTTTTTTCCCACAACTGAGAATAAGTCAGAGACATCATGTCCCTCTACCCCTGAACATGTCATGTGTACCTCCCAAGAAAATGGACTTTCTCTTGCATAATCACAGTGCAATTACCAAAACCAGGAAAAGTTAACATTTCACAGTCTATATTCAAATTCTATCAATTGTCTCAGTAATGTACTTGATATTCTTTTCTTCCTTCCTGTCTAGGCTTCAATCCAGGATCACACATGACATATAGTTATGTCTCTTTAGCCTCTTTAATCTAGAACATTTCTCAGTCATTGCCTTTCTCGATCTTGTTTTTTAAACGAATACAGGTCAGTTACTTTGTAGAATGTACCTCAATTTGGTGGGGTTTTTTTTTTTTTTTTTGATGTTTTATCACAATGAGACTCAGCTTATGCATTTTTGGCAAGGACACCTGAGAACTGAAATTGTGTATTCAACCTATCTTATTAGGAAGCACATGATGCCAGTCTGTTCCAATATTGGTGATGTTAACTTTGATCACCGGGTCCAAGTGATTCACCAGGTTTCTCCGCTTGAAAGTTACTCTCTTTCCCATTGCTACTAAGTTTGAGAAACTTGAGACTATGTAAAAACGTTTGAAAAGCCATGAAAACAGAATGTAGGGAAACAATCTATATATAAAAATATTCACTGCTCTAACAAGCCAATCTCAAAGTTCATTCTTCTGCATGTAATATTCTACAGGTGTTTCAAATAATACTGTCTTCATGATCTATTTAACAAGTGAAATTCATCTACACTGTGTTTAAGACAAGCATGTATCACTGTACTATATGCCAGTTATAGGGTCATTTACAGTGAGGCACCAAGATATCTGTACATTATTGTGCTGGGTATTGTGGTTACACCAGATAAGTTTCCAACTGCTGCCAGAAAAACATGGTGCATATTCATATTAATGAAAGATACTACAATAATATTCCCTGCTTAAAGAAGTAAACTATAAACTCTTATAATCTCAGACTAAACATGTGCCTTTGTTCACTTTTGCAACAAGGAACAGATGCAGAGTTCACTATGGGTGGCCTAGCACTAGGGTACCACTACTTCAAGACAATTTACTAATCACTGACCAATCTACAAGAATGTCTTGGTTAAGGAATTATAACTTATGAATCCCTCCAAAAACCATCCCCAAATAAATCAGTCAGATTTTTCATGATCAAAACAACAACAAACACTTCAATAATTAAACACACAATCAGTAAGACTCAAAATTTCTCAGATATTCATGAAGTATAAAAAATTTAGAGTGCTAAGCATGCGCTCTACCACTGAGCTATACCCTCCCTCCTTTTTTGTTGAGTTTTAAAGAATTCTTTGTACATTTTAGGAAATAATCCTTTCTTTATCAGATGTGTCTTTTACAGTCACCTCACCAAAGAAAATACACATTTGGCAAATAAACATATGTTCAACACCATATTATTAGGGAACTGGAAATTAATGAGGTAACACAACACAACTATTAGAATGGACAAAATCCAGAACACTGACACCACCAAATGCTAGCAAGAATGTGGTGCAACAGGAACTCATTCATTGATGGTAGAAATGCAAAATGGTAGTGCTTCTCTGGAAGATGGTTTGGCAGTTTCTTACAGAGCTAAAGACAGGCTTATCATATAATTCAGCAAGTGCATTCCTAGGTATTCATCCAAAGGAGCTGAAAAATTGTGTCCATAAAAAAACCTGCACACAGATGTTTATAGCAGCTTTTTTCATAACTGCCAAAACTTGGAAGCAACCAAGATGTTCTGCAGTAGGTGAATGAATAAATAATATATGGTATATCCAGACAACAGAATATTATCCAGCATTAAAAAGAAATGAGCTATCAAGCCATGAAAAGACATGGAGGAAACTTAAATGCATACTACTGAGTAAAAAAAGCCAATCTGAAAAGGCTGTATACATATTGTATGATTCTAACTATATGACATCCTGGAAAAGGTAAAACTATGGATATAAGAAAAAGATCCATGGTTTAGGGGGCAGTGGGGATATGAACACACACTGTAAGAGGATTTTTAGGGCAATGAAAATACCCTGTATGATACTATGTTGAATATGTGTCATTATGTATTTGTCCAAACCCACAGAATATACATCACAAGCGAACCCTCAGAGGAACTATGGACTTTGTGTGATTACAATGTGTTAATATTAAGTTCATCCTGGGTCAAAAAATGTACCATTCTGAGGACTGATGCTGATAATGTGAAATCTCTGCACTGCCCTCTCAATTTCCTTGTAAATCTAAAATGACTCTGGAAAAAAAAAACTCTTAAAAAAATCTGGGAAAAAAAAAAAAAGTCTGCATACAGAGCTCAAATGCCAGGAATATTCTTGCTTTGGGTGGGATGTCAGCTCTCCCAGATCTCTAAGATTATATATAATATATGAAGGATTTTTATGCAGAGACTCCTACAATACAAAGACAAGTCTGGAAACCAATGATTCAGTCCAACCTCCTCAACTTACAGGTGAGATCCAGAAAATTCAATGACTGCCCGGAGTTACCTACCAAGACAGTGATGAAGTCCAAGGCTAGATCTTCCAACTCTAACCCAATGATCTTTTTATTATACTCAGACACTTCAGAAAGCCTAGGCTGATACGGTTAAGACTTGTTCTTGGAGACCCATCCTGGGTCACAAATGACCACTGCTTGTTTTCTTCTGTTTCTTTCAATTTTTCTTTTCAAAATGCTCATAAATCACCTATTTAAAGACCTGTTCTAGAGGTATGCCAGAAGTCAAAATTAACAATAGTTACAACGGTTGCAAAAAAGCAAAAACTAGACACTGTGTACCTCCTGATGAAAAAACACACCACCACCTATATTCTTGCCAAAAGAATCAAACTTGAGTCTAATCAAGCCTCTGGATCCAGCTGCCAACTTACAGGCAATAACTGTATCATGAGTTTGCAATCACAGAGAACTTTACAGTTCAACGGCCCAGGCTCTTCAACAGATAAATTATAAGGAAAACAAAAGCATAAAGAAACTTGAAATTAAAAGAGAGTTAAAAGCTCTATCGATTTTTTTTTAAGGAGCAGACTAAACAATTAAGAAACACAAGGAACTTTATTATTATAAAAGTCAACAGAGTGGTTACATTTGAGAGGAAGGGGTTGTGATTAGGATGGGACATATGGGGTGGCTGGCAAAGCTCTCCTTCTTGACTTGAATGGTGATTACAAGAAAATATTCCCTATAATTATTTTTGTTTTGTGTGGTTTTCAATGTGTGTTTTATTTTATAATAAAAAGGTTAAAAATGAAAAAAATCTCAGATCACCAAATAATCAGATTCCAGATACAATATCTTTTGGGCAACATAAAATATTTACCTGTAAGAGATTTGTCTTTTTTAAAATGTACTCTATAGTTATTGATTAGGTCTACATACAATCTCTAGCAATTCAAAAAATATAATCTGAATGCCAGCTTCACAGTAAGGTAGCTTTAATTCCTTAAACATTCCCCTCTTCCTTTATTTAGCCCATGAATATTAGCCATGAACTCCTAACTGGCCCAGATGACATAAAAGTACTTCAAACTAGACAGGTAATGTTCCCTACTGGACTTAAAAACAGTAAATAAACAAATCAAATATGTATTTAGTGAGAGTCTACTATGTAAACAACACTATGATGTATTTTAGAGAATACAGAAGCACACTCAGATCCCCTGATCTTAAAAAGCTTATAACCTGGCAGGAAAGATATTTACTTACTTGTCATATCTATAAGTATTTGAGATGTTAGCAGGTTCAGTCTGGTATCTCTAACCCTTCAACCCTACCATATTAACAAGTCTTCTTTTCCATAGATCATACACTACTTCCTCTACTTTTCTTTCATTTGACATGTTCCATCCTTTTAATGATGTTGTCTGCTCCCTTTCAGGCCTCTTCTCTTTCTCCCCATCGTTTTAAAGGAGGAGTATCAGGAGAGTAAAGTGGAAAAGCAAAAAATGTATTTTGGATATAATAATAAGACAGTAATAAGTAATTTGACAAAGGACCAGAACAGATAATGCAGTAAAATGGCTAATAAACCTAAGTTCAACTATCTAGTCACCAAAGAAATGCTATCAAAGAATAGTATCATTTTTGCCTATCTAAATAGCAAAGATTAAAAAGTGATCATCGTCAGTGCTACGCTGGGTGAAACAAGACATTAAGTGAACACAGGATCTAATGCAAATATTCCAGATTAATACGTATTGATACCCTTCAAATATTCATATCTTTTGGTCCAGCAATTCACTTCCAGGAATTCATTCTAAGGAAATAATCTTATCCTACAAAAATATGGAGAAAAATTTATGTACATATATGTCTGTATTACTAAAGATATGGTGACATACTATAAGTAGTCTGAAAATAGAAACTACTTAAATATCTAATAATAAGGAAAAGGTATGTTTAATATATTACATACATGTAATATTATATATTACATTTAATATATTACAGTAACCAGTGCAGAGACTAAGAGAAAACACACTCAAACTTTAACAGTGACTAATTTCCATAGGATGGTACTATAGATAATTATTTTATTTCTCAAACTGTCTATCATGTGTATATACTACCTTAAGCAGAGGAGAAAAACGCTAATATTTTATATTTAAAAAATTATTTCAAATGTTTTCTGGTTTGATTTTGTCTATGATATTACCATTCTTCAGTATCACAGACTAATGAGTACTAACAATATTCCATAAGGTATAATTATCTTATACATCACTTGATGTGTAAGAAAAAGGGGTAAAAGTTATACCTTATAGAAGGTATCATAAATGTATCTGAGCATGCATAAACACATTCCAAATGTACTTAAGTCCTCCACAGAGTACCAAGAAATGAGATCAACAGACACAATGACAGCAGCAGAGAGATAAGCTACAAAGAATGGGAAAGAAGCTCTTAGAAAGGTATACTAGAGAATTCTTCCCTATCTCTGTAACTCAACTTTATGTTAAAGGAGAAACAAACTTTGAGTAGATTATAGCCCACTGTAGGAACTGTCCAAAGCTAATAGAGGCACATAGTCACAAACACACAAAATTTTGCATGCAATTTACTCTCTGCCCCTGTAATCCTTTCAATTTAAGAATGTTTCCTGTAAATGTTCTAACAAATCAAGGATTTTAGCTGAACTTCTGATAAAATTTCCATCTCTAATAAAATCATTCAAATTTAGAAACAGCACAAACCACTTTCATGACTAATTCTAATATCCTACAACTAGGTAATTCTCCATAAAAAATATTTACCTTTCCTGAAACAGATTCTCCATCATAGAAAAGATAGTGTTTTTCTACTTTGCCATCTTCAGTTTTCATTTCCGCCATTTTCCTGGTTTCCCCATCATTAAGGACAACATCGATCTCACAAATGGGACCAAAAAAGCCTCCAAGAAAACTCTGAAATAAAAGGACAATGCTCATAATTATGTTTTTTCAGTCACTACATTTTGTAGTTCGAATTTAATTACCTATGACCTATAGTTAATCTATGAATTCACAAGAAAGTAAGAACTTACAACAAATACCACATCAAAATTAAACAAATTTAGTACAATACACATATAGTTAATACTGTGCCATACACTTGAAAATTCATTGAGGATAAATTCATGTAACATGTTTTTTACCATGATTTTTAAAAAGACATAAAATATTAAAAGAAATTTAAACATGCTGTAATTTCAATAGTTTCCATAGGTAACCACTATAAATAATCAAATACTAACACACACCAGAAATCTAAAAAATTAAGCCTTAACATCTGGATTTGAAAAGTTACCTCAGTGGGGAAGGTATAGCTCAGTGGTAGAGTGCGTGCTTACCATGCAAGAGGTCCTGGGTTCAACCCTAGTACCTCCATTTTTTTAAAAATTTATCGTTAGTTATACTGCTATGAGGTTCTTTCATTACAGCAGAATTCATACAATCCAAATTACTCATACAAATCCAAATGAATTATTACAATGTACTACTTACTGTAAAATCTATTGCTATATAGTTATGAATAGGAATGTGTTACATTGCACAAGTCCTTGGAATAAAACTGGCTCTAATGGAGGAGACAGACTAAACTTCTGTGAATTTTTCCAAAGAAAATGTGTAAGCCTTGTTCTGTAAATCCTGAATATGGATTATCAATTGCTCATGAATGCTAAAACACATTAGTTGGAAATAATACAAAATCCATTAACTATTCCAACACCAGATATAACTGTGGATTATTTTTGCCACTAATGAAAGCTAGTCTTCTAGTCTTTTTTAAAGTTTATGTAGAGAATGGTCTCCTTATCCTGTCATCCTACAATCCTTATTTTGCTAAACAGAACTATCAGAGTGATCTCTTAAAAACATAAATCTCATCATATCATGCTCTGTTTAAATCCTCTAATGGGCTGGTGAGAGTGTAAGGTGGAACAACTACTTTAGAAAATAGTTAGCATTACCTGGTAAAGCTAAAGATATACATATCCCATGACCCAGCAATTACACCCCTAGGTATCTACCCTAAACAGAAACTTATATGCATAAACTAGGAGACAAACATAAAAACGTTCATAACATAATATAACAGAGCCAAATAGGAAATAATCCAATTATCAACAAGAGAATGGTTACATAAATTTTAGTCAATATTCATATAGAGGGCAATGGAATGAGTTACAACTACAGAAAAAAAGGATGAATTTCACACACATGTTGAGTGAGAGGCCAGACACAAAAATACACACTGTATTATTCCATTTATTAAAAAATCAAAAATGTGTAGTGTCCATTATAGTAGTATTAGAAGTCAGGAAGTGGTTGGAAGAAAGCACAAAGGGAATTTCTGGGATGCTAGTCATGTTCTGTTTGTTTTTATCTGAGTGCTTGATACACAGGTATGTTCACTTTGTGGAAATTCATCAAGCTGTACACTTACCTATGCACTTTTCTATAGCTAACATTTACTTCAATGAAATGTTATTTTAAACACACACACACTCTACTCCAAAACATGCCCTACACATATCTGGCTCTATTCATCTCTCCAAATACAATGGCCTCAAACGATTCAAGTTCATTAAATCTGCCAGTCTCCTCGCCCTAAGCCGAGTATCCTTAACCAAACTAATTCATCCTTTGAGTCTCAATTTGACTCATCTCCATCCAGAGGCCTTCCCTAACTTTCTAATCAAAACTGAATTCTCCAAATTTAGGTCTCAATGCTATGTAGTTTTACTTCATCATTTATTATAATTTGTGTATTTATTTAGCGCCTGACTCCCCAAATGAACTGTAAACTCCATGAGGACAACACTGCTCAAACCAAAGACTCCTTGCTCAACTAAACTCCTTGCTCAACACTGAAGACATAGTGGCCAGGGGCAGTATGTGGCATTACCTGTTGAATGTTAAATTAATTAAATTAAGTTAAATTAATCTTGAGTTTATGATAATAAAAAATAAATGAATATACAAAAGAAATGAGCTTAAAATTTGGCATGTTTGGTAAGACTAGCCTTCTCCTAGGAAGTTAGCATTGGTGCAGTAGCAAAGTCTAGAGCAAGGAATTTGCATTTTCCTAAATTCTGAGCTTGCTTCTTTGTTTTTATTAATCCTTTACTAACAAAAGGATTCTAATTTCAAGAAATCAACTAAAGAATCGCCAGATTAGTATTTCTGACGTATTCCAAAGACACAAACGGCAAATTTTCCTTTTGACAAGATTTAATCTTTCCTGGCAATATTACAAATAACAAACTCAGTTTTAATCAGAAAACTATTCTGAACTTAGAACAAAGAACATCCCAGATGGCACAAAGAACGGCACATGGATTTCCTTCCTAGTTAGCTTTCATACCTCTAGTTTTAAACTCAAAACTTGCTCAAAACGGTATACTTTCTCCTAAGGGCTACAAATATGAGAATATATAGCAGCTCAAAATTAGTCAACTGATATTTACTAATTATCAACTATGTGCAAAACACTGAGCCAGCAAAGGATGGAGTGGGGGGCCTGCTGTGGGAGGAGCAATTTATGAAAGGGTAGAAGATGGCAGTTTCAAAATTTGAATTATAAAATAGAAGCAGGAAAATAAAATTTAATTTTCTCAATCCCCCTTACTACTTCCCAGAGCTGCTTCCAGGAAAAAATGAGATGTGAAAACTGTAAAAATTATTTCATAGATAAAAGAAAATACTATGGTAGCTTCTTTCCACATACATATACCTAACACATAGAGCTGAACTTGGGATTTGAAAGCTGGTATTACAAGATCAAATAATCAAAAATAACAAAATCAAAATTGCCACTAGTTAAAATGGTATAAAACAGACTTAAGAATCACATAAAACTTCACAATTAACTAACAACGTAACTGTAATTAAACAGTAAGTGTAATTTTGACACCATATGTAAAAATTAGAAATTCCTAGGCATTAAAAATAAGTAAAAACCATGTTATTCTCTATTATTTTCTGTATTCATGATGTATTTCATAACTAAAAATTAAGAGTAGACTTACTTTTCCACACAATCAAAACACTGAGATTGGGAGAGATCAGAAGGTATGAAAAAAAAAAAAAAACCCTAGTATAGCATACACAGAAGAATAAAATGTTGAATAATAAACTACAGCACTTTGACAAGGTTAAGTTAATGACGCCATAAGAATTTAACATTGGGTTAACATCCAGTTTTTAATGTGTCCGCTAGGACACATCAAAAATTAACTAGTTTTATTAAAAGCCTCCAGAAAACTGAGGATGTCTCACATTTAACAGTAGATAACAGATAGCAAAGTAGATAACAGAGAGCAAAATATCTGAGGAAAAACATCTATTTTGTTTTTTTTCTAAAAGATTCTCTACCCAAAATCTTGCTTCTAAAGTTTTATTTCAAGATACGCATCTTCTATTTCAAACAAAAAGTCACAAAATTAAAATCTTTTATTAATTATTCACAATCAAATTATACTTCCCCTGATTTATAAAGAGGGGGAAAAATATAGAATTGTCAGAATGGTGAAGACTAGAAAAAGAAAAAAGAATAAAAACTGCAAAAAGGGTTAGGATACATTAACAGACTTTTGCTGAAATTACAGAAGGCTGTTTGAGATCCTTTAAGAGAAAGACTACCAAATTCTTATGGAAAAGATATTTTCAAGTAAGCATTTAGAATATGGGATTTTCAGAAGAAATACTAGACAGTATTAGGCAATAAACAGGTTAAAATTTTTAGGTAGCCTTTAAATAACTAGAGAGTAATATATATGACTATTAAAATACAGTAGCAATTGTTTTTAGTTTCTAATAGTGGCCTATACCTCATATCACTGACTATAGGTTAATTTAAGATTTTTCACAGTTTGTAAACCTAACATTTAGCATTACCATCTAGCAAAATTACTTGTGGATATGTTAAAAGACACTTTTAAGCTTTCACTGAAGAAATTTCACTGCATCCTGTGGAAGTAAAGAAATGCAACTCAAGGTGAGACGGAAGACAGGCTTTCAAAATTTATTCACTTAGCCCATACACAGCAATGAAACAGCAAATTTTCATACATAATTATTACACTTGTGTCCATTTCAGTGTTATAAAGCTTTACAATTTTGTTTGACGAGTAACTGGAAAATAAAAATTGCTCTTGAACATAATTCAAAAGCTTATAAGTACTAATTTTAAATGTAAGCAAAAAATAGGAGGGCCTTTTAAGTTTTCTTTGCAAATTATATTCAATTAAAGAAGGCTTCCTAGCCTGACTAGGCAAGATTCCCCCAATACTTCCTTCTTATCACAACTGTAATTAATTGTTCCACGTTAAACAAACAATTACACAAATGTTTATCTCCCTCTGGACTGCAAACTACAAGAGAGAGCAAGGTCTGTTTCAGCCTTGCTCAGGGCCCGTGGATGCACCTAAGTAATTATTTGAATGAAAGAAAAAAGGCTCCAAATTTAAGAATGAACATGTCTGTCCTCGCTTTTTTTTAAATTAAAACAACTCGATTTCTGACTTTAAAATTTATTTATTCAAAGTAATTAAAAAAAAAACAACAATCTAGCTTGGTCTTTAAGGCAAAAGTCTCGAGCAGTTTACTGAATCGGGTGAGCTTTGGGAAGGCAGGCGCTATAAGGAGAGCACACAGTAGGCACTCAACATACGCTTGCCAATAAATGAATATTACCATAAAATGAGCCAGATGAGATCCAATCTAGAGAAGACTGTCAACACAAGTTAAACGCCATCGTGCCCACGCTTGTGCTTCCCACTAACTGCGGTGAGAGTACTCTGATTTCCCTCCCTCCTCCGCTTCCTAGGCCATTTCAACATCCGAAAACAGTAAGTTTCCAGAAATGGCTTGATGAAGGAAATGAGAGCCAATGCTTAAGCCAGCGGGCACGAAACTAGTGTCTTTTGAATCAAAAACGTCCTCCCCTCCAACGTCCTTTTCTTTTTCTCTCCCACTCTACAAGTGTCAACATCAAGGCTGAACTGGGGTCAGTAAATCGCAGAACGTCCCCCCATGCAGTTTAAAAAAAAAAACCATGGAGTTTATCAAGCTTATGACACACTGGAAGAGAGGGATCAAATCCCCCGGAGTCCGGAACTGAGGGACTCTCGGGTCACCCCACCTGAAAAGAGAGGCTGCCCGGGAAGCGCAGAGAGACTGGCTACCTTGGAAGGGGAGGCGGCGGCGGGCCCCCGCAAAGGCGGGGTTCGAGTACCCAGCCAGGGCCCCCACAGCCGGTCGAGGAACGCGGGCAGAGGCTCCGACATGGCCAGAAGAATGCACCACTACCCGCAGGTGCTCGGGCCTCGCCAAGACCGGGAAGAGGCGGCGAAGCCCGGTTCTTCCCCGACCCAGCGACGGCCACACAGGCCTAACCCGGCTCCCCGCCCTGCCCGCCTGTTCCCTCCTGCCGCTCCCCGCAGCCCCTCCTGCGACCCCGGGCCCGCAGTTGGTCGTCCCGCCGCGCGCTCCGGGGCGAGGACTGGAGACGAGCGCGCGGATCGTCGCTCACTCACCATTGTCAGCGCTGCCACCACCGCCACCGCCGCGTCCCCCCTACTTCACTCCTCTTCCCTCTGGAGAACTCCCAGCGCCGGCTCCCTCCGCCCCAGCGCCCCGTCACGTGACCTCGGGAGCCTGGCCGCACGTGACCCCTCCCTTCCCTTCTTCCCCCTCCCTACACAGGCCCCGCTCCGGGCCTCTCGCCCCGCCCTGCAGGCCAGCCTGGCCCTCCGAGGAGAGGCCGTTTGGAGGCGGGGCCTTTGCTCCACCCTATAGCGGAGGGGGCGGGGTCACTGAGAGAGCGTCAAATGGGAGGGGCCAGGGCTGACGTAGGCTTTCCTGGCCCTCCACGCCCTCTTGTCCGTCACGTGACCGGTGGTTCTCTGAAAGGCTTTTCTTTTTTTTTTTTTTTTGCCACACCCGGTTCCTTTTCCCTGTGGAAATTTGAGCAGCTGGAAAAGAAAAAAAGGAAGGAAGAAAAGGTTTGTTCGGTAGGCGCTCTCTGCGGGTTGGTCACTAGTCCACCGGGTTGAAAGGGAGCTGTTACCTGAGGCCCTGTTTTAGGCCTCGCGAGAGACGTGCTCTCTTAATCGCGGGATAAGGCATTCTTCCACTTTTCTCGAACTCTACCCAACTTTTTCCCTCTTGCTCAGAGACTGAGTTTTGAGCACTTATTAGCTTTGTCACCTCTGAAGAGACCCCCCCACCTTAAAAGAAATGTTAGGGTACTACATCCGTGCCTTCATGAAGTACGCAGATAGCTCATCAACTATCTATCCCCAGCTGTGGAGGACTCGCGGCTCAATTGTACCGCCCAGCCATTCCGTGAGGAGAGGAAAGCCTTCCTAAAAAGTCAGATGCTGCTGCTTAAGGGTACTCTGGCTTTAACCGCATCCTAATCACTGTAGGGTCAGCCTAGAGGACTTACCCTGAGTGGAATACTGTTTTAGGATTTCAAAACTTAGTGTAGAAGTACCACAGTGCACTCTATACGTAACCAAAGCAGGAAAAAAAGTAGTCTGAATGCATCAGTTATCCCATCACAACGAAACAGTATCAAGTTTGTGAGGCAGGGCCATAAAGCAAGTCTCAAATTTGAGAGGCTTGGAATTAGAGTGTAGTCTTTAACCACAATAGAATTAATCTAAAAATAACAAAAAGCCAGAAAATCCACAAATATTTGGAAGCTAAGCAACATAATTCTAAACCTCTGTGTCAAGACATGACTGGAAATTTTAAAATAGTTTAAATTTAAAGATAATGAAAAATACAACATAACAATTTATGGGATAGCGAAGTAGTGTTTAGAGGGAGAGCTATGGCTTTAAATGCATGTATTTGAAAAGGGGAAAGGTTTAAAATGTGCAATCTTAAGCTCACGTAAGGAAACTAAAAACTTCTTTGGCATGTAGAGAAGAGCAGGGAATACACGGGAATTCAGTAGTTGCTGCTCAATTTTGCTGTGAACCTAAAACTTTTCTAAATAATAAAAATCTAATAAAAAATAAAAAATCCTCACTTACGGTCAGTTGGTCTCTGACGAATGTGCAGTCATGACTCAATGGGGAAAGGACAGTCTTGTCACAAATGATGTTGAGAAAACTGGGTATCCACATGCAAAAGAATGAAGTTGGACCCTTGTCTTATATCATATACAAAAATTAATTCAAAATGTATTAAAGACCTAAACATAAGACCTAAAACTATAAAACTCCTGTAAGAGAACCTAGGGGAGAATCTTCATGACTTTGAACTGACAATGATTTCTTGTTTGTAACACCAAAAACACAGGCAACAAAAGCAAAGGTAGATGAATGGGACTCAAAAATTTCCACGCATCAAAGGACACAACAGTGGAAAGGCCACCTGTGCATTGGAGAAAATATTTGCAAATCATATGTATAATAAGACATCCAGAATATCTAAAGAACTCCTATAACTCAATAACATATACTTAATATCCAGAGTATATTAATAACTCCTACAACTTAGTAGCAAAAAATCAAGTAAACTGATTAAACAATGGGAAAAGGACTTAAACATTTTCCCAAAGATGATATACTAATGTTTAACAAGCATATGAAAAATACTCAACATCACTAATCACCAGAGAAATGCACATCAAAACCACAAGATACCACTTCACACTGATTAGGATGGTTACTGTTTTTTTTTAAAAAAAACAGAAAATAACAAGTGTAGGTGAGGATGTGGAGAAATCAGAACTCTTGTGCACTGTTGTCGAGTCTGCAAAATGGTACAGCCCCTATGGAAAACAGTATGGAGTTTCTTCAAAAAAATGAAAATGGGACTACCATATGATTTAGCAATCCCAGTCCTGGGTGTAGATCCAAAAGAATTGAGAGTAGGGTCTCAAAGAGGGCATTAACACACCCATGTTCATAGTGCATATGAACACTCATTTTCATTCATAATAGCCAAGAGATAGAAGCAATTCCAGTGTTCCTGGATGGATGAATGGAATATTAATCAGACTTAAAAAGGAAGAAAATCCTATCACATGCTACAACATACATGAAACTTGAGGGCATCATGTTAAGTGAAGTAAGTCAGTCACATAAAGACTGTATGATTCTACTTACATGAGTTACTTAAAGTAGTCAAATTCATAGAAACCAAAAGTAGAAAGGCAATTACCAGAGATTGGAGGGAAGTGGTAAGGGGAGTTGCTGTCTAGTGAGTATAGAATTTCAGATTTGCAAGATGCAAAAGTCCTGGAGATCCATTTTACATTACTGTGAATATAAGCACTATTGAACTGTATACTTTAAAATGTTTTAAATGGTATATTTTATGTTATGTGTTTTTTTACCATACACACAAAAAAAGTAAACTGTAAGACAGTAAGGGGAAGGAAAACAAAAAAAATCCTAACCCAAGTTTATAAAGCAGAAATTTCTGTGAAAACAGTGGTCTGTGGATTAGCTTTACATTATGGTTAAATGTGCTTTTTTGTGTACCTGTAAAATTTCTATTTAGTAAAGCAGGACAGCATCTTCATACACGTTTTAAAGTTCATCTCTATTATTGCTGATGTTCAGGTCAGCATTATAATATATAGACAAAATACATTAAATTATCAAATTACTGTTCTTTACCTCAAACTAATATAATATTATAAGTCAATTATATGTCAATAAAAAGGAAAAAATACTTTTGCCAATTTTTCATTGGGATGTTTGTCTTCTTGAGTTATAGTTTATTAAATATTTTGGATACAAGTCCTATAACAGATATATTAATTGCAAATATTTTCTCTCATTCTGTAGCTTCACTATTTATTTTCTTAATAATGTTTTTGGATGATCTGAGAATTTTGGCTTTTACATTTAGCTGTGTGATCTGTCATAAATTAAATTTTGCAAATAATGTGAGGTAAGATTTGCGGGCTTATTTTTGTACACATGGTTCCAGCATCATTTGTTGAAAATAATTTCCTTTCCCCATTAAATTACTTTGGTCCCTTTGTCAAAAATCTATTAAATATATAATTATGGCTCTTTTAATTCTATTTTATTGATCTATTTGTCTGCTTTCACACAATACCACAATGCAGTGATTACTGTAGGTTTATAATAAGCCTTGAAGTAAGGATGTGTAATTACTCCAAATTAGTTCTTTTTCAAGAATGTTTCAGCTGTTCTAAGTTCTTTGTATTTCCATATAAATTTTTGAATTGTTAATCCACTTTTATTTTAAAAAAGAGGAGCTGCTGTGATCTTTAGTGGGATTGAGTTGAACCTATATGCCTCTATTTGAGGGAAATTGAATCTCCTTGCTGTAAAGTGGGTTCATCGATCTGATGCAATTATATATGAAATCATGTTGGTGAATCAAACATTCTGTAAGCCCTTAGTTGTGAATACTCCTGGAGGCCCAATAGGTAGGAAAGACAGTACATACCTAGAATTCATGTCTATTCCTGGTAGAACAAATCTCTGGTCCCTCCAGGATGGAAGAGGCCTTACATAGTCAACCTGCCACCAAAATCTCCTTGAAGAATCGTGCCATATAAGTGGCGCAGCAGTGAGCTCTATTGCTAGCATATGGGACATTTGGCAACATCAATAGCTAAATTAGTCATGGTCGGTGGGAACTCATGTGTGGCCTCCCTCTTTGCCATTATGGCTACTCCTCCATTAATTTATTGTGTTATCATTAGGGAGCCTATTACAGAGGCTGACTGATAACTACCCAAGTTATTTTGTCTACCTGGTTGTTTAGTGCCTCTTCTGTAATAGATTCTTTCTGATTTGCATTGCCATTTGATACAGCGATTTTCACACTTTGCATCTTCTCTTAATGGTCCATTCATGTGCCTTTACCCCAGACTTATTAATCCCAATCTTCTAATCTTTCTATTTTAGGCCCCTTACCAACAGACCAAAACATTTACCACTACCCATGAAACTGTATATATCCTAACCTTGGGCTACTTCTCTTTCCACACAGAGTAAATGACTAGGTATACCACCTCAAGCTCTGCTCATTGGGAGGATTTCCTCTCACAGCTATTTTCAAGGCTGTTCCTGATTGGCACTGTGGTTCTGTTGCCATCCATTTCTGACTTGAACCTATATTTATAGGCCAATCCATCTGTGAACTAAGCTTGATCTTATTCTGACGCTGCCAGTTAGTCATAAAGAACACTTCCTGCCCCCACCATATGGCCATAGACGTGAGATATGAGCTGAGGGAGAGATGTCATTTCATCAGTGGTTGCATAACATGGGGGTCTGGACACAGGCTCACATCCATCAATACACTGGACCACTATGATATTCTTTGAGATGTCCAGCCAGTCCTGGTCTTTTTAGGTTACATTATGACAGAGGGTAGAAGATTTAACATAACTCTGGGAATAGACTAAATGTGTACAGTTGTCCATTCCAAGAGAACATAACCTGTTTCTGATTCTCTTTTTTGATAGGGATGGAAAAGAAAGCATTTATCAGCTCAGTGCCTGCCTGCCATGTATCTGAAGCTGTGTAACTCTGCTCTAGCAGAAGTACTACATCTGGCATAGTTGCTGCAATTAGAACTACCTTGTTGAATTTGTGGTAGTCTACTATCACCCTCCAAGATCCATCTGGTTTTTGTAAGACCCAGACTGGTGAATTAAATGGAGATACACTGGGGACCAGGATCCCTGCATCCTTCAGGTTTGTAAAGGTACTAATCTCTGACATTCCCCTAGGAATAAATGTGTTTTTAATTTGTTGGTGGATGGAGGTGGGTAGCTTTGGAAATTTCCACTTGATCTTCTCCTGTCACACAGGTCAAGAAACCAATGTAGGGTTGTGCTAACTACCAAATATGCCCATTCTAATGACACTTTTGGGGACTGGAAAAATGACCAGCGTGAGCTAGGTCAAGATTCCATTTATTACCTCATCACCTAATGCCCCACTAACAGGGAGGCCATGATGATGTTTTGGGTCTCCATGTATCAAAGTCAATTAGACCCTATGACTGACTGTCCTTGAAATGTTTAAATATTCTCCTTTCCCCAGGGTATAGTACCTGAGTTAATGGCCATCAGTTCCCTTGGTTAAGTCTTAGAGGAATCAGTGGTGTATATACTTGCCATGGTGTCACAGGGTCTATTTGCAGAACACCTAGCCTCTCTTTTAGTCAGTGGGTTCCAGGTCTGAAAACTGGCTCAGGTAAAGAAACTGTTCAAAGGGTTCATACTTTTTTATTAAGGCAGCTGCCTAAGCCTCCTGATCATTCATCCTCAATTTTTCTGATTGAATAGACTGAGCAATACCTTTGTTGGCTGCCCAGCTGTGACACTGTGATTTATAACAAGGAATATATAGATTTGGTCTCCACTGTTTCTGGCACAGAGCTCCTGAAACCCTTGGAATTTCCTAGAAGATGAAAAGCCAGAAAGGTATCATTTATTTTGTTTATGAGGTGACTTTTGGACCATACCTAAGGATGGGAACTGCTGGCCATTGGAGCTCACTGTGTGATTAAAGGCTTGCAATTTTTAGTCCCACCCTCTGACTTCTGGGGAAGGGACTGGAGATTAAGTTCAATTACCGATGATTTAATCAATCGTAACTATGTAATGAAACTTCAAAAAACCCCAAAAGGACAGGGCTCAGAGAGCTTCCACATTGGGGAACCAACTACATGAGGACAGAAGCTGTTTGTTTGGGATACTTACCCTGGGTATCTCTTCATCCAGCTGGAGTTATACCCTTTTATAATAAATTTGTCATCTAGGTAATACAGTGTTTCTCTAAGTTCTGTGAGTCGCTCTAGCAAATTAATTGAACCTAAGGAAGGGGTCATTGGAACATCCAATTTACAGCCAGTCAGTCAGAAGCACAGGTAACAACCTAAGTTTGCAATTGGCATCTGAAGTGGAGGTCAGCCTTGTGGGACTGAGCCTTTAACCTGTGGATCTGATGCTCTCTCTAGGTAGATAGTGTCAGAATTGAGTTGAATTGTAGAACACCCAGCTGGTGTCAGAAACTTGCTGGTTGATGTGGGGAAATTTCCATCCCCACCCCCACCTCCTGCCAACACATACTGGAATTGGGTGCAGAACTCTTTCCAACTATCTTACCTCTGAAGGTGTCGCTCCATAACTTTGCCCATCAAGCTTCCTATATTTCATTATGCCCTTGTTCCTTCTGCCTTCTGATGGCTGAACACTGCCACCTGGTCTCTATTATTTCTGGACCCCATCATTCCCATGGCTATTAGTGAACTCCATCCTGTAATAACATTCTACCATCAACTCTGCCCTTCAGAGGAGATCTACCACTGATAGCTCAGAGATGCTGTCCTTCTCACCAGCGTATTCTCCATTGCTTTGGCCTTCCTGCAGAACAAAGTCTTTTGGTAGGTTTCTGAAGCTTACACAATCTGTTCATTCTAGCATGCTCACTTCCTTAAACCTTTTGACCCCTTCTTCTGTGCCTGCCATGGCAGTTCTAGCATTTCTACTTCACTTAAGAGGGGCTGTCACTTTCTCCAAGCTTCTAAGAATATTTATAGCAGCACGTCAACACCTTCTCTTGGGGTTCTTGCCAGAGTATTAAATCCTGTATCCCAGAAGAGTAGTTCCATATTGGTAAACACTCCCTTATCCAACCTGATATTTTGCCTCCATCCCTTAATCTAACACTCTTAAAGTCACATAGACACTCTCTTGGCTTCTGAGGTACATAACAGCTAAGTTCTACAGAACCTTCACTTTTCCTCCTTAGCAGGCCCAACACTTTTCTGTTGGGTTATATTGTAATTTTAGTAATTGATCTCGTGGCTAGGCAGGGAGGCGGGGCAGACCTTGAGGGAGCATGCATGTGGTCTTAAAGGGCAGAAGCCTCTTAATCATCTTTAAGCCAGAGGAAAGCATTAGTTCTTAAGGAGTGGGCCCCTTCTATAGATTCAGAGGGTTCAAGGAAATCTGAGGATTCAAATTCTGAATGTATCAATCCAGATACATTTCTACCCAGATGTCCTCATTTCTCAAGGTCCAGTATTTTCCCAATCAGGACCCATAACAAACTTGGGTAGATTGACAACTTAACGTTCTTAAACTCAGCTATTCTTAGGATTACATTTTAGGCCTGGGCCTCAACCCTTCTAGCCTTTCCACTGCAGAAGAGAGTTTCTTGATATGGTGCTGAGGAAGCCCATTTGTTTTCACATTTAGTCTTTAATTAATCATCCTTGGCCTTTCATTAATTGCCTCCACCAAGAGCCATTTAATACCATTGTCTTTATAATTACTACTTCCCCATATGCCTCAGATGCCTGATACACTGCACCCTAGTGCACTTCCTTCCATTGGTACACCATCCCAGTTCATCATCAGTGGAAGTCTGAACAATTGCAATGTTCTCCTGTGCCTGTTCTGCGTCTACAGCCAGGAATGGGTTCCTCATTGCCAGCCAGGCAGTAGGTGATCCATTCCCAAAATTCCACTTTAGCATCTGCTTTCTATCCATCCTGGCACCAACTATTGCAGGTTGGATTCTCCATGGAGCAAACTCTGAGATGAAAACTAGTGTGCAGAAAGTTTCTAAGGGAGCTTTCTTAGTGGGGAACGGAAAGAAGCAAGGTTAAGTAAAGAAAGAAACTAAGCTGCAGAGCAGTCCCTACAAAGCCTCAGCAGACTCCTCAGGGAGCTCTGAATCTGTGATGGCCTTGCTGAGTTGCCCCAAGTTCAGGGGAGGGGTCTGGCATTAACATACCCACATCAACCAGGCATTGGGTGCAGACTGCCCTGGGAAGAGGTGTGGCCTTGGACAAGGTGTCTCTCTTCAACAGAGGTTAATTTGAATAAGTCCTTGGTTCTGAAGAGGGGATCTAGATGATGCAGAACAGGATCCATGACACTGATGCTGACAGGCTTTTGAGAACTAAGGGGAACAGAGATGGCAATAGCCTTCAAGAAGAAGAAGTGTTTGGACAAGAATAGCCCTCTTACTGTAGCGTGATTGTTTTCTTCATCTGCTGGTTAATGAGATTTGATTCTAGTTACAAAATTTGCTCTCACTGTAAAATAATTTTACAGATACTTTGTTGATAAGATGTCTAGAAACATCTGAACAAAATAATTATATTCTGAGTTTAGAACAAGAGATCCCAGACAGCTTAACCCTTTGATTATACTTCTGCTTTAATAGAGTAACATTTGAAAATACATAGATATCCAGGAAAAAAGGTAAAGCAGTATGAGGTATTGAGAACACAACTGTGCTTTAATTTGGGTGTTAAGTTTCTAATTGTGACAGCAATCACACTTCTAAGCAATAATGTCCACTAGCTCTGCAAACACATTGAATGGTAATATTAGAGCATTTAACTTAACTGCTTAAAACAGTTAAGTTAAAACAGCTTAACTCACACCTTAAAACATATCAAATACCCACTCTGTACATTCACTGTGTGTTTCATCTGTGTTTTTTCATAAGAAAAGGGGCGTATCTAGAATTCACAGAGTCAGGTTCCTGAAGGCTTAGATATGAAATAGTACCTGTCAACTTGCTTCTCAAACTAAATTTTTTTTAAAACAATATAATTTATTCTTTAAAGCAATTTTATAGACATGGGGAGTCTGGTTAATTTCATAGCGATGTTGTTGAATATAATACAAAAAAAGTGCAGGTATTTTCTAGGGCAATAGTATAGGTAAAGGAGGCTTTAAGAATTCGTGAGAAAGAAAAGATGATAAAACTTAAACTTCTTTTTCAGACGTTTTAAAATTTCTATAAAGCTTTTTGTCCCCAAATTAATCATTTAACCATGGTACACAAAATACATTGCCGAGCATCAAGGTGGGAAACCCTCTCTTTTATATGGTAAAATCCTCTTCTAGTCCATCTTGACCCAAGTCCTCGTTGTCTGAGGGCAGATTTCTCTCCAGAGACCTAAAGTTGTGATAAAAATCATTGTTTTCTTCTACTGGTTGATATTCCTGTTCAATTTCACTTAGGAAGCCACTTCCAGATCCTGCTTCAGAGCCAGAGCCTGATCCTGAAAAGTCCTCAGAAAGAGGGAAGATATCATTTAGGTTCTTGGATCTCGTCATTCTGAAGTAAGACAGAAAAAAGGAAAAAAAAATACATTAAAGTTTGAAGTGTAAAAAAGATAATCGTAATAAATTTCGAAGATAAGAAAATAAATGCAGCTACTCAGTTGCTCAAATTAGAAGTTAAAAGTTTCCCAGTTATTCAGTACTTTAAAGCAAAAAATAAGTCAGACCTTTCCACATGTTTGCCTGTACTTACTGTGTCTAACTCATTGCATTTATCAAGTCCATATCTACTCATTGCAGACTCAGGCAAAAAATGCTAATGTTCTTATCACTAGCAAAGCAACCCTATGTTTGGGATTTACTTAAGGGGTCTTTTTTTTTAAAGACCCCATTTTTACATTTTCTCCCACTAAAGAAAGGACAATTAAATCAGCTTAGATAGATGACATTTTTTCTTAATTTAAAATTTCTACAAAATTTCTAATAATTCACAGTGCTTCAACAAAACTCACCCTTAAGAAATTATTTGTAACAAGTCAAGCCTTATATTTGCCAGCATATTGACATTCAATTTCATCCCCCAAAATAAGTGCATTCATTCAGCTGGATTCACTGTAGTAGTCAGAAGTCCGTTCAGCACCAAAAGTACAAAGCAACAAAGTATTAGAGACAAAAGTTTAGTTTCACAACCTATGGGTCATTTACTCCATGAAAATAATAAAACACAGGCCATGCAACAGATCAGAGTTTCTTTCATGCATGCATTCAATAAATATTCAGTGAATATCTGATCTCTGTTCTGAGTGCCTGATATAGATTGGGGATGAGGTAGATGGCAAATGAGGTCCTTGCTCAAGAAGTTTATAACTTGGGGAGGACAGACAATAAAAAGTAAATAAATAAATCAGGAAAATATTAGGTGGAGCTAAATGCTATGCAGAGGAATGAGGGTGACCTGCCTGCTAGTTTAGACTGTGGAATCAGGGAAAAGGGATCAGTGCTGGAAACACAGACTTGGTAGCTTCTCTTTCTCGCTCTCTTCCCCCCCCCAACACACACACAGACACAGACACACACAGACACACACACGCACACATGCACATACACACGCACACATAGTAGCAAAAGCCATGGAACAGGATGAAGTCACCTAAAGAAAGTATGCAGATAGAGAAGCAGCCCCGGACAGAGTCAGGGCCACACCAACATATCAAATATTAATCAGAGGAGAAAGAACAACCAGGGAAATAGAAGGGAACCCAAGATAAGGTGAGGCCATGTAAGCCTAGAGAAGAAAATATTTCAAAGGAGAGATGGTCAGCTGTTTTTGAAGGCAATTAAGAAATCAGGCAAGCTAAACATAGAGAAGTAACCCACAGTTGTGTTAACCAGGAGTAATTGTGGCCTTAACAAACACTCTGGGTGGAAGGTAGGGATGGAAGTCCGACCAGAAGGGGTTGAGGAGAGGAGGAGGGAGACAGTAAGCATCAGCAACCCTTTCAGGAAGTGTTACTGTGAAGAGCAGAGAAGGGGGCAACAGCTGGAGTGTACACACGGTCAAAGAAGGGATTTTACCTAAATGTAGAAGATACTAGAAAATGTCTGCATACTGAAGGGAAGATGATACTGTGTTCTATTTAAGTCTGAAAATTAAAACTTTTATGATATTTCTTTCATAACATATTTTTGCTACATATACCTTTGATATTCTTTGAAATAATGGGTTCTAATACAGTTTGATTTTTTGTTACTTATGAATTCCTATTGGGTCTTTTTTGCTAGTTTAAAGCAGGTTTTATCTGATCAAGAAGAGGTTTAGCTTTCTTTTTTATGAATCATGACCATTTATTCTTCCTTTCCCTAATTTCTTCTTCTTTTTTTTTTTAATCGCCACTATTTAATTCCAGAACATTTTTATCACCCCTCAAAAATCCCATACCTGAAGCAGTCACTCTTTATTCTTTCTCCTCCACAGCCCCTGGCATCCACTAATCTACTTTCTGTCTCTCTGGATTTGCATGTCATATAAATGGAATCATATGATATGTGGCTTTTTGTGCCTGGTTTCCTTCTCTTTGCATCATGTTTTCAGGATTCATCATCCATGTTTTAGCATTTATCAGTACTTCCTTCTTCCTTATGGCCAAATAATATTCCACTTTAGGGATGTTACTACATTTTGTTTATCTGTTCAGGTGATAGACTCCTATTGGATTTTAATATATATATGCTCTATTTGCCTTGATAAAATAACATTCAATCATTTTAATACCTATTTCTGAATAATATTCAATTTTTGTTTCTGCCACAAAAAAAGACCTCACAAAAATGTAGATGAATCATGTATTCTTGTGCATCTCGTATACCAGTAAATACAGTACAGTTTTACCCTGTACTGTACAGTGAAAACAAAACCACAAAAGCAAGAGCCTGAAGAAAAACACTCTGGGCAACCCTCCCACCTCCATGCCAAGATCTCAACAGAGGTTGGTGGAAGTAAAGTCAGAGAAAGTCCACTTACGAAAAAGGGTCAGTCCTTGGAGGAAGGATTCTGTTGGATTCACCTGGAAGTAGGTTGAACACCGGTCCCTTTTCCTCAATGCAGTTTGCAGAATTACTGTCAGGATTGCAGCGTACCCATTGGTACCTGGCTCTCCGCACAGGAGAACCTGCCCAAACAAGGAATCCATGTGGTCAATAAATATCTCTTACACTGTTTCTAATCACTCTGTCCCTAAGAAATTTATGTTAAATTTGGTAGGTAAGATGTGGACAGGTTTTATGATTATTAATGTAACAGGAGCACCCACTATTTGCCAGCCTTTTCTGTACACCATTTGTCCTTCTCACAACACCCCTGTAAGGTATCTTATAGTTTAAGGTTAGAATAGGTCTTGGCAATTAGCTATCTGGAGTGAAGTCCCAGCTCTGCTACTGGTGAGATGTGAAACCTTCACTTCCCTGAGCCCCCACCAGAAACCAAGGTACTAAGAATGCTTCTTCTTCATAAACTGGCACAAAAACTAAATGAGAAAATGCATGTAAAGACCTTTAACGTAGTGCCAGGCACACAGTAAACACTTGATAATACTAACTATTATTATCTTTGTACTATTATTTTCACTTTATACAATGGAAAACTGAGGCCACATAGGTGCCAAGTGGAGGACCCAGGATTGAAACCTACATCTGACCCCAAAGCCTGCCTCTTCTGATATAGATGAGTCGAATCATGCTCAGAAAGGTTAAGGAATACACCAAGTAGTACCTGAGATATTACAGAGCTCTAGTTCTTTAGGGCCATATGGTGTTCTTGGGAATGAAAAGTAGATAAAACTTGGCCTCTTTCTTTGCCCTCAGATCTAGTCAGAGTTTTCAAAAGAACAAATCTCCTCTATTCACAGAAGCTGGTCTGTAACAGCCTCTTTTTAATTTCTGTGCAAAAGTCTCCGTTAAGAGGTTATATGGAAGATCCTTTATTAATTCATGAAATAAATTGTTCGTTCTTTGGTTTAGCAAGGAGGATGTGGAGGCCTGGTGGTGAGAAATATTTCACTGTCCTTCCAGTGGTTCATCTCCTCCCCACCTCAAGTACATATTTGATTCACACAAGTGTGACTAATAATTTCTTAACAAGAAAGGACACATCTAAAATTCTTGAAAAGCAGGAAAATTGATTTTAAAGCCCTGTACGTTATTGTCCGTACAGATCGAGATATAAATGTTAACAACCACTTAAGAAAACAAAATAAAATGAAAAATAGTATTGGGGACAATCACTGCAATATTTTTTTCAATAACAAAAATTAGAAAATTAAATGTTAATGAATTGAGGCACAGTCTACAATACTATACAACTATTAAAAGAATGAGGCAGTTCTCTGGGTACTGATAAATAATAATCTTTAAGGTATATTATTAAGTTAAAAAAAGTAAAGAACACTATGCATTGTGTTTTACCATTTGTGTGTGTTTGTATTTTTAAGAATGTATTTACTATATGCCTGTAGGCATGGAACACGTCTGAAAAAATACACAGCAAACTGATTGTCTTTGTAGAGGGAATTGGTGGCTGAAAGATGGTGGAAGGAACGACTCTTAACTTTTCACTGCATGTACCTTTGAACCTTTAGATTTTTGAGTATTTTAATAAAAATTATTTTTATTTTTTAACAGCTTCATTAAGGCGGAATTAATACAATAAGTTGTACATATTTAAAGTGTACAGTTTAATGTTTGGACATATGGATAAACCATGGTACCATCACCACAATCAAGGGTATGAATGCATCCAACACCCCCCAGAGTTTCCTTGTGCCCCTTTGTGATCCTTCCCTTCTCCCTCCCTCCTCATGACTCCCCCTCAACCCCCTCCACTGGCCACCTCCCAACCATCAATCTGCTTTCAGTCATTATAAATTAGTTTGCATTTTCTAGAATTATATGTAAATGGATTCATACAGCAACTTGTCAAAGGGTTTCCTGACTTTGGGTGTAGAGGGGTCTCTACCTGTTATAGTACTCTCTCTTAGAAATGGAGAGTCATCTAGATATTCCTTACATCTAGACTGCCTTTGTTGCAATTTTTAATAACTTTTATGTTAGAAAAGAAATATGTGTTCATTATCAAAAATTTTAAAAATGTAGCAAACAAGAAAAGTTACTCCTAGTATCATTACCTAAACCCCCAGAGACCATCAATTTTTGAATTTTGCCTTTTTTTCCCCCTGGGTATCTGTGTTTCTAGGAGCATATGCACAAGTTGCGTCCAGTTCTCAACTATGAGAGGTTGAAAAGTGGAGCCTCTACCGAGGTCACGTTCACTTTACATCTGAATGGGATGGCCAAAGACTTTGTTCTTAAAAGATTGCAGAACCACAGAACTTTTTCAAAATGTCCTCTTTCTTCATGACTGTCCATTATGTCTGTTTACACTCAACTTTATCCTAGCTAATATGTTTGATTAATTTTATAAATACAGCATTTCCAAGTTATTACATCATTAAGATATACATGATATACATATATATAGAAAGAAAATATAATATATAAAAGATAATGTGAAGCTGTTCACCTTAGTATTACTTAAAAATAGGGAAACAGAAAATAATTAAATAATCAAAACAATAGAAAATACTCAGATAAATTATGAGGCATTCATATGAGAGAATATTAACCAAGTGGGAAAAACATAGTACTTATGGAAAGGACTATGTAGCATCATAGGGAAATCTGTATTTTAAAAAGAGTGAGAAAAAGCAGAATACCACTCTGTACATAATGTAGTTGTTAGTACAACTACATAACCAGGTATTGAAGGGAAATGGGAGGAAACACACAAAAATAATGACAATGGTAAACTCTGGTGATTTTTTTTTCTTCTCATGTTTGTTCTCAGGTGTTCTCCCATTTTCTCAAATGTTCTCCCATTGTTCTTTTCCCTCTTTCTTTTTCTTTCTGTCTTTTTTCTTTCATTCTTCCTTTCAGAACTCCTATTCTGCTACAGTCTTCCCCATAGTTCCTGAATATAGCTTGTATTTCTGGTCTGGGACTCCAGGCATCCAGAATGGCTTAGCTGTGTCATTGCTTGGAGGCTGGAGGTGAGGTAGCAAGATGACATGACGGTGTCTGCCCCTTACTAGCTATGTGACTTTAACCAACTTAACCTCCTTGTACCACAATTTCCTCATTCATAAAATGGGGACAGTAATAGCTCTAATAATGAGATATAAATGTTAGGTTCTTAGAACAGTATCTAACACCTCTGTCAGAGCTCTTTAAATGCTAATTTTCCCGATGCTGAGAAGGATGACAGTGACCTATTGATCCATCTCTGATAGTAAATAGTTTGTAAAAAGACCAAAATTTAAATTCTTGTTCTACCATTTAGTACCTCTCTGATTCTCAATTTCTCATCTTTCATGTATGAACAGTAGTATCCCAAAGAGTTTCTGTTTATAAGAGGTAAAAGTATGTGAAACACTTAGCACAAGCCTTTGCACGTGGTAGGTATTTCATACTTTTAGCTCTTTCTCCTTCTCCAATTCTTTCCTGAGGAAATTTGGCATCTAATGAATTGCTACTTAGAAGCCTCGTCATGTTAAGTCAGATAAAAATCCGACATCTACTCCAGCAGAGGGCGATGTCTTCACACCCAATGCCATCTAGACCCACACTGTCCCATAGAAACAAGAGGAACCATACGAACACGTATGGAATTTTCAATGTTACCACAGCCATATTTTTAAAAGTTAAAGAGAAACAAGTGACATTAATTTTAAAACACTTTACTTAAATTAATATGTTTTAAATTGTCACTTAACATAATCAATATAGAAGTTATTAATGGACATTTTGCACTTTTTTTATACTAAGATTTTAAATCTGGTGTATATTTTGCACTTACACCATGTCCCAATTTGTACTCACTGCATTTCACACATTTCAAGTGCTTAGTAGCCATAAGAGGCCCGTGGCTACCATTTTGGACCAGGCAGGTCTAGACATTCTCCTCTACTGTGACTGAAGGCTGAATATCTAGCTGAGGAAATACTTGCATAGATAGGACGTTAAACAGAAAAGTAAAACTGATACTTTATGAGGAAGTATCCAAGTGAAAGATCACATCTTTTCACTGCTGTAAAAAAAACACAACTTTGGTAAATTAGAAAAATTCTGAAATACAGAATTTCCCCTAGAGTTCAGAATCTCAACTTTTAAATTTTATAAAGAGAAGTTTCTTTTTGGGGGTGATGAAAATTTTCCAAAATTGGCTAGGGTGATGGTTGCACTTACCTGTGAATATACTAAAAAACCATTGATGTACACTTTAAATGGGTGAATTGGATGGTATGTGAACTCTATCTCAATAAAGCTGTTCCAAGATTTATAAAGAAATCAAAAGTAGAAGTCCACCCCTCCCCCCACCCAAAAAAAGTTTATGTAATTTGGGACTGATGATTTTTTTTTAATTAAAAAAATTTGGTATGTATTTGGTATATATTTAACATAGCACACAATTCACTCTTCTAATATATAAAATTCTAATATATAAAAGTTTTTAGCATATTCATAGTATGTGCAACTATCACAAATTTAGAACAATTTTATCATCACAGAATGCCATAGGCTATCCTTTAGCTATCCAGCTCCTGTATCTTATGTGTCTCATCCCTCAGTAACCACTAATCAATCTACTTTTGGTTTCAATATTTTAACCAAGTTGAATATTCCATATAAATAAAATAATATGAGGGTTTTTTTTTTAAGTAAATTGACCTACAATACTATGTTAGTTCCAGCTGCATAATGTAGTGATTCTATATTGCTGCACTTTACCAAACGATCATCATGACTGGTGATTTTAAATCTGCTTTAAAATAAAGAACATCGTCACAAAGTTCCTGACATATTTTTTCAAGGATGTTGGCAGGATGTGAAAGTTCAACAGTTCCAGCCAATGATGTGTGGGAGTACCTTGATTCGATCTTGCTTGAGAGAAATGTCTTATGATTACCATAATTTAAAAAGTAAAAGGGAGTATGCTCATGGACAGAAAAATTATCTTCCTAACAGGTCCCACTAGCAGATCGACTGGTTAATTTTGTAGTGGATTCAAAGGGAAAGAATGGTTTTTATTTAGAATCACTACCCTCACTGCCCACCTCCACCCTCTCTCTCTGACTCCATCTCTCTCACACACACACACAGAGTCACTAGTCCTGCTTTAGCAAAATACTTTCTATGCATAAACATTACCAAAGCAAATAACTTACCCCAGTAATCTCTCTATACCTTTTTACATTATAGTATCAATTTTCCCCCCAAATCATCACAATTTACTAATTTATTCTTAATGAGACTTGCTGCAGGCGTGTTAGAAAAACAAGCAGAAACTGCCATGTTGCGAGTGAGGGAAGAAGACCATTTTGATTCATCATTTAGTAGCATTCAAACTGACATCACTATCTAAGTTGAAGTTGCTTCCTACAGGCCAATAAATTCTACAAGATGGTTAAGGTTCTCCCACCCTTGCATGGATTGACAAGCTATATAAAGTTCCAAGTTTGCTTTCAATTTCTCCCTTTCTGTCCCTCAACTCAGTGGTCTTTGTAGCAAGGGCTATAGTTAAAGCAAGGTTGGTTGTTTTAAATAAAGAAAATCTCCAATCCACCTAGAATACAGCTAAATTGCAGTAGAAAGTTAACTCTGTGCTTGAAATCAGATGACCAGCTATGCGATTAGCCTGTTGTTGTGGGCTTTGGGCAAGTTTCATAAATTTTTTGCAAGAGGTTGATTTGAAGAGCAAATGATATGATGAATGAAAGATCCAGTTTTCTCCTCCATAAATTGGTGTTAATTCCTCTTCACAGGGAATGTGATGATCATTCACCAGAGAACAGATGTGAAATCACTTTACAGTCAAACAGCAGTGCAGGTAGGTGGAATCAATATTATTGTGATCTCAGAGGCAGTGTAGAGTGGACACCTGGTCTGGCACTGACTCCTTTGACCATATCTGCTCATGGATTTTCCATTTCCCCTCTTTATGGACATCTTTGCAAAAAAAAGGCAATAAAAGGATTCACAGGCTCATCAATAATCCCCTGGAGCTCTATGTTAAATTGATTGGCCATCTGTCCTCTCCGGGATCTCCCACACGTAGTCAAACTTCCTTCTCTTTACACTCAGTAGGCACGCTTTTACACCATTTCTTTACTTGGGTTTGACTTATAGTCACTGATAAAGGCTGAACTGTGTCCTTCCCTAATTCATGTGTTGAAGTCCTAATCCGCCCCCTAGGACCTCAGAATGGGACTGCATTTGGAGATGGGGCTTTAAAAGAGGTAATTAAGATAAAATGCAGTCATATGGATAAGCCCTAATTGAATATAGCTGGTGTTCTTATAAGAAGAGGAGATTGGGACACAGACACACCCGGAGGAAGGAGCCGGTGAAGACAGACAAGCCAGCCATCTACAAGCCAAGGAGAGAAGCTTCAGAATGAAACCAACGCTGCTGACACCTTGATCTTGGACTTCTAGCCTTCAGAACTGTGAGGAAATGAATTCCTGCTGTTTAAGCCACTCAGTCTGTGGTACTTTGTTATGGCAGCCCTAGCAAGCCAATACAGTAACTTAAGATGTGTTGTTTCAGTAAAGGCAGGCCAGTCTAGTGGATTTGATCAATTCAATCAAACCAGTGGGTTAAGAAAAAAAAATTTTTTTTAATGGGGAAAGAATGCTGCAGAATCAGATCCAGCATCACATGGAAGTATGGTGAAATAGTGGCTTCTTTGCACTGCAGCCTTGAGTTTCTGTCACTCACCCATGTAGCCATGGATGGACATCTGTTTTTCTTCTTATTCAGATGTGGGCACAGACCCTTAATTGCAACACCAAATGCACTTCTCCTTTGGAAACACCCTAGTTTTTCAGTGCATTCATTCTCTCTTTTTTGGTTCCTTTTCCAACAAAGAACTAAACCCACCCAGTGACAACATAAATGCTAGTGCTTTATACAATTTCATAATGATTTCTTTCTTCATTTCTTTCTGAAGAATACCTACTACATAAAGAATGTTTTGTTTTAATTTTAGTTTTCCCTATTGAATCTTACTGGGAAATGTGACATTTCTGGGAAATTTTGAAAATGTAAAGACTCATATAGCTCTGGTCAGGGTGAACCCAGCACCAACTGGTCATTCAAGTCTGTGCTACAAACACAGACCTCACTGCCTGGATCTTGTCAAAACATATTAGGGAATTATTTCATAAAACTGAAGGTTTCCCCTAAAAGATCCAAGTAAAGCCTGTTCCTTATAGTCAACAATGTTTTATACTTTAAAAACTAAATAGATTAATGGAAAAGTTTCAGCAACATTACTTGTTGGTTTTTTCTTCAATAATTGCATAACAAGAAGAAAGTGATTTTATAAATTTCCGATACATAATGAATATATCTGAGATCATCTGTACATATTCATTTCCACCGGAAGTAAAAACAAGACGACTAGAAGTTACTTTGAGTAAACAAATCCATGACATGTATGTCACTATGACTCAATATTTCCTTTATGATTTGGGGGAACTTAATGTTTTCATACGATACATTCTCCCATCTATTTACCAGGCCATGACTTTCTGCCTTATTCAGACATGATCCCTTATTTACCAAAGGAGAAGAAATTGTATTTTTCTTACAAACTAATCATTTTCATTTTCTTAGTCATTAAATGTTTTAAGTTGTTTCATTCTGACTAAACAACCCTGAATGATAGAGAAACCTAACAAGAAATTCCAAATGTGATGTTTCTCTGAGCAATAGCACTATTACTAAAATTCTTTGGCCTCTCTTTAAAATCTGAGAAGGTTTGAATTAACTATATACCTAACCATAATTGAATATTCACTAAGAACCAAGTTTAAAAAAGAAGATAAAATACATGCAGTCAAATTTACTCTGATTTTTAAAATAGCATTTCCCAGTGTCACAAAAATTATGACACCACCGTATTATGTTAAAATTTGGGATTGAAGTAGACACTTAGGGGTAAGTCATTTTCTATATTCCTTTTTTGAGCTTATTTATAAACCATACACTTTCATTCAAAAATAAAATAGTACATTTCAATCATTATGAGAACTTACAAGGCCTCACCAGCTCAGAGTTTTTTGGTTTTTGTTTTTGGTACCAAATGTAACCAAACTCACACCTCACACTAAGGAGTTCAGCTACCCCCAAATCCTTTTTTTTTTTTTTTTTTTTTTGCCTGCTTTCCCACAATATAATATGTTCTGTACCTTAAAGTGAATATAATTATTTGTGTGGACCCTGGGGCTTACAAGGAGGATTACAGGGGGACAAGATTCCTGGGTCTTACCTTGAGCTGAAGAATCCAAAATCAGGATGAAGGCGAGAGCCAAGAAAAGCCTGCTGCCCTGGAGGATCACCTGCATGATGACCAGCTCACTTGAGCTTCACCACCTGCACGCCAACCTCACAACAAGGAAGTGTAGCAGGGTGCCCTCTGTTCCTTTTAGAAAAGGTTCCAAAACCTCAGACCCTGCCCAGAACACACGTCACAATTTCCTGAACAAATAGAGATCCACATCAAACCCAGAAAGATTAAAAAAAAAAAAAAAAAAAGGCAGCAAAGTAACTATTCCTACCCATTATGAAACTGCACTGGACTCTCCCCAGGACTGCTTTTTCAAAAGTTTTGTTGTTTGCCAGTTGCCTGTTAGAAATTTTTTCCCACTAAAACAGTAGAATCAGCATTCTGGACAGTTTGTCTTTTTTTTCTTCAGGTAACAATCTAAACACAAGACTGCTAACATTAAGAGCTCACTGCACAGTTGATAAGTGAGATAGATGCTGCCTTTTCATCACTGAGGCCCTTCAACATAAAATACTCTTAATTTTCTTTTTCATCAGGAGTAGCATAACTTATTGAGCTAAGCTCAACAAGTGAAACTTCAAAGCTGAATTCTAACCTACAAGAAAGTGTTGTCGGATTTCAGATAACCAGTTTCTTCTTATTGGACTCCGTTTCTCCCACTGAATCACCGGCTCTCCCCCTACCTCAAGAATCTAGTGAGGATTTTCGGTTACAACGAACTGGGTAAAACAGAAAAATGATTTTGCGGTCCTCTGCTCCTTCACACCCAGTTTTCCTTATGATTTTATTCCATTTATACTTTCATTTTATATCCCGGTAAAACTTCTTAACTTGGCTTTTGGGTCCTCTGGCCTTGAATAAGCCGGAAATCAGAAACAAGGGGAGGTTGTCTTGTCAATGGACTGCTGGACCTCAGAAAACACACAAACCACTGCCCTTGGAAATAAAGCAACAGCATTTTTCCCATGTCCTGGGGATTCTGTGGGGACTTCTGGAGGACTTCAGGAACACATGGTTCAGGCTCCATATTAAAATCACAGTAAACACAGCAGTTTGTCACATGCCATAAGGTACATTTGCCTTATTTCCATTCAAAATTTAACCACTCTCCATTTCAACCTGTCTAGCCCTACAACGCCCATTTTCATTATCATCTTCACCAGAGTCTGTTCTTTTGACAGGAGGGAGGAGTTTCCCTTCCCTTGTTTTCGGCTTCCTGCTGATTCCTTTACCGTTTCCTGCTAAGGACAGGCCTCAGAATCTAATCGCTGAGTAGCTGTGGTACAAGTCCACAACAGTTACAAAGAATGCATACTTTGACCCTCCTCAGTGTGTCCAGGGACTTCTCCGAGTGCGCTAACCAGCCCCAAAACTCACAGACCTAGTGAGTTCCCCACTATGGAATACTGGTTTCAGCTTGAAATAACAACCCTCATCTTTGGTCCCTTTAACCCTACCCCCCCCCAATTTAAAACCCTGGCACTAAAACAATAACCTTGTCCATAGCTTCAGTAAGTTTCCTGAAAAACCTCAGAGCTGATTAGAGCTTGCACTTTAAAATGTAATTTTGGAGGCTTTTTCTTCATTTGAGTCCATTTTTTCATTCTCTGGGCCGTGGTGATTAAAAAAAAAAGAAGGAAAAGTAAAGTGCAGCATTAGTAAGTATTTGCTTTACTCTTGCTACACTGACAACCGAGTTTCTTTTTCCAAATAGCCTTTCTCCAGTTTCATTTCCCTATCCCTCTTCAAGATGCAGAGAAACAGGACATGCACGTGGCAGCCACAAGTCTGGGTCCAAGCTCACCTCCCTCACTTTCTAGCTGAGAGATGCTGGGCCACCTACTCCTTGGGCTCCTATCATTCTAGTTCTAAGGATGGTGTGGGAAGGCAACAAGAGAATGCCCATGAAAGCTTGTGGCATGCAATGTGAGGGTCGCATTGGCAGTGCTTCTCTGTGCTGGGTACCACCTTCTTGCCCAAAGCTTCCTTCATTAACCAAAGAGAACCCCTGTCTTTCCCTAAACCTCAACATCTACAATAAGTTTTCCATACTTTTAAAAGAAATTCTATCCTGGACTTAATCTTTCATTTACCAGGCAACCTTAAATGTACCTACTTTACTTCACACTCAGTCAGTTTGCCTGTATAATGGGTATCCTTACTCCTTAACAAACAAAAATCAGTTCCTTGTTTTCTAAAAGTGTAACTAATCACACCCACCCCCCACCGCCCAGCCACCCCAAAGCACTGTAAACATCACTTTTCATTAGCTATGGGTTTCAGGGTGGTCTTTTGAAAAGGTGGATCTGTTTAGAGAACTTAAACCTTCCCAGCATCACAACTCAGCAGAATACTTGTTAAGGTACATTGAGGTTGTCAGAGGAGATACTGAGAGCAGCACAAAACTGCTCCCAGGGATGGTTCCAGGGCTCAGTTCTTTTTTAAAGCTCCAAGTTAAAGATTCTGCTACTCAGCAGCCTCTGGGACTTTTTTGGATCTTCACTGAGAAGGTCTTGACTCTGAACTGAGCATTGCACCAAAAAACAAACAGGAAATAGATCCTGTACCAAATCTGTACTATATCTCTGGATGCTGAAAGAATGACCTTTGTAAGACTTTTTGATCTCTAGAACTGCAAGAGGTCTTAGATATCATCTACTTCACCCATTCAGGTGAGAAAAGCACAGGTCCAGAAAGGTTACATGACTTGCTGCTGGTCACACAGCTGGTGAGTGGCAAACCAGGTCTAGAACTCAGGTTCAAAGTCTAGTGACAGATGAAGAATGAGGAAAAAACAAGGTTAAGATTTGTAATCATGAGACTTCCTTTTTTCTCTTTTTTAGAGGTCCATACTGAAATATTCCTATTTAGAATGATAAAATGACTGGGATTTGCTTCTAAATAATCCAGTTTGAGGAGGGAGGATGAGAGAGGTATAGCATAATAATAGTCATAATAATAATAATAATAATAACTGAAGCTGAGTAATAGAAAACGGGGGCCCATGATACTAGTCTCCCTACTTTAGTATTTTTTAAAGAATTTCCATAATAAAACACTTTTAAAAAAATCAACCTTTTTAAAAGGTTTCTTTATCTTATTTGGAGTCCATGTAAATAAGAAAACATCTTATTAAAAAGAGGACCTTGAGGGAAAAAAAATTTTTTTTCTTTAAAAAGCAACTCCTTTATTCTTGAATCTCAGGCATCCTTCGAGTTTCCCATCCTTTCTGTTCTACTCTCAGTCCCACTCCTCCCTTTAGTGCATGGGGAGACTGTAGCCAAGATAGAAAAGTATCTTGATTCTTCTGGTATGAAGGGAGCAGCTACCACTGTGTTCTTAGACCCCTCACCAAGTATCAGTGGGTGGGTGCCTGCAGGATGGGTGCCCTAAGAGAGGACACAGGCTCACAGACATCCCCAGCGGCTTCTTTCCTCAAACCTCCCTTCTCATCACCATAGCCACACATTCGGTTTGCCAGGAGCAGATGCCCTGCTGTTGAAGGCTTTCACAGTCCTACTCCAGAAGCTTCCCCAGGTGTTGCCAAATACATAAAAGTTTGGGAACTTCAGTGTTTTAATCATGGACTAGGGATGGGGGAGAGGAAGAGCTTCCCCACCACCATAGTTTGGGTCTACAATTTGACAAGAAGTAAAACAGGGCAGGGGTATATAGGAAATCTCTGTACCATTGGATCAACTAAACTGTGAGCCTAAAACTGCTCTAAAAAATAAATTCTATTTTTTCAAAAAGGCTTAGAAGAACTTCTCAAACTCAACTTTGAGTCTAGTAGAATATGACATTCCAATTCCAAAATTATAGGGCTTTGAAGAACCAAAAGTTGCAATGGAAAAGCCACATGCTGAATATGCTGAATATTATTGATATAAATAACTGGGAACAGGGGGGTGTGTTACTTTTCTTGGGGATATTTTCACAAGGATCAAAAATATTGGAAACAAATCTCTTAGGAAATACTTCAGACATGGGGGAACAGGAATGGACTTATGGGTTTGGGGGAATAAGACCTTTTGAAAATGAATCAAGAAAGGAGATTCTTCTTTGACTTTTTGAGTCTTATCTCTTCCCCAGGACATAATTTCTATCAATACTATCCTAAATTATTTTTTGTATCTTTATTAAATTATATTTTTTCATTAAAAAATTAATAAATGCTTACTATGTAAACGTGGGCAGTTGAAGAATGGCGAAAGAGGACTTAAAGGAAAGGACAAATCTCTCCTCACCTTCTATCCAGAGATTACTGCTGCCATGTCCTGCCTTTGGTAGTTCAAAGTGGCACACACCACTCGTTTGCACACTGGGGTCCCACTCATCTCCTCTTATGGCTTTTATTTTATACCTTACCCTGTGGCACTACCTGGCCCCTCAAGTGTCCGCAGAACTAACTTGGCTGTTGATTCCAGCCAATTCCATAATTCTTCCATCAATTCACCACCTCAAGCTCTGAGCTCCCTCTGCAGATCAGCAAACTTTCCAAGTTCCCAAACTCAATGACAGTATTTCCTAGGCTTCACAACCTGACTTCACTCCTACTCCCCAAAACACATATATACTGAAATTCATAAACCTGCACTTATATTTAAGATTATTGGTCACTAAGGAAGAGAGAAATTCTTGCGCCTTAATTTGTAACCACAGAACATCAACCAGACTTTTAACGGCCTGTTGATTTCAATCCTCTGAGGCTGACCACATCTACTGATTAAGTTACTACACTTCAGTTGGTTCTTATTTTTTGCCAGACTCTAGGCTCTTTTTTGAGGGTATGGGGTATCTTGATCACAAACATGAAAAATGAACAGACTCTTTTTAGTAAAGTGCTATTTAGAAGTTTCACCATTTGGTCACAGTAATTACATTGAGATAGTAAAAATTTTTCTCATGGGAAATCTTAACTTTTAACCCCCTCTAATAAAATGAAAAGATACTGCCTAAACCTCCATCCAAAGAGATAGAATCTACTGCAGGAATCAGTTGCTCTTCTGACCTCAATAATATGCTGTACATTTGATGACATCCCCAAGTGAACTAAACTTCTAAATGAAGTTAGTATGTTTCTGTACTTTCCCATAAAGCACTGAATGAATGGTTAAGTGAATGAAATCTGTATTGAATACTTCTATTTTGTTGCATGTGCTAGTCTTGTCTTCCTAGATTACTCCAGAGATACAGTTTTGACTGGTATAAAATATAATGGGCTCAAATAACTATTGATTACCCAAAAGATAACAGTGGTGTTTTCTAGACAGTAGAATGACAGATGCTTCTTCTTTATCTTTTCTAGATTATGCCAAATTTTATAGAATAAAATTATGTATCGTATTAGTAATCAAGGAAAAAAACACTCGATAAAAATGTTGATTATTGACAAAAGTTAACTTAAAAAAAACCAATTGATAGAGAGCATTCTTTGGATAACCTCCCTGGGGGCACAATGAGACTAAAGAAGTTGAGTCAGAGATCAGCAGTCAGGAACTGCCAGATAAAAGTAATTTTCCTCAAGGCAATGTAGCTGGGAATACTATAGACTGGGAAAAAGGAGCAGTTAGGAATGCTGAAGGGAAGGAACATTTGTGGGTTAGGTAGATAGTCCAGTCTCATCACAGATGAAACAAGAATAGAGTTTTGTTTCAGACATTAAGATATACACTGAGGTATCAGATACATTACCAGCTCATAGGGGTGAAAGTGGGGTTCCTTCCACTCTTTCCAAGAACTTGGAAATAGGGAAATGAGACCCCCTTCAAACAAGCTTATAATGGGGGAGGGTATAGCTCAGTGGTAGAGTGCATGCTTAGCATGCACGAGGTCCTGGGTTCAATCCCCAGTACCTCCATTAAACAAACAAACAAAGCTAATTACCTCCTCCCCCCCCCCAAATTAAAAAAAAAAAACAAACAAGCTTATAATAGTAGTTTGGAGGAAAGATAAGCAAATTCACCCTAAGACAACAGAATGGGGAAAGGGAGAGATGAAGAAGCAGGTCCTGTCCTAGAAATCAAGGCAGCCTTCCCCAAGACACATCCTACTTTAAAGACCAAACTGAAATTTCCCTGAATGGAATCAAAGGGTGATTCCTTTGAAGGGAGAAGGGGTAGGCTCTTTTTCCTCTGGGCTGCTGGGAATGGATGGGCAGGACAAGTCTGCAAAATTCCTACTTTAAGGGACTCCTCGTGTAGTTTTTAGATTCAGATTCATTCACCTAAAGAATTTGAACCCAAGGTGTTCAAATGGTGTCTGCTCTCACTCGGTACTGCTGCCTTTGGTTAATGAGGTTCCTGTTAGAACTAAGTGATTTGTGCTGGAAGGGCTCATTAAAGGCTGAGAACCTGCAGAATCCATTCTGCAAGGCTTTCCTATCACTGATTTTTTTTTTTAAGCTTTATTTTTATTTGTTTTTTTTGGGGGGGGTTGGGGGTAATTAAGTTTACTATTTATTTTTAGGGGAGGTACTGGGAATTGAACTCAGGACCTCATGCATGCCAAGCATATGCTCTACCGCTTGAGCTGTACCCTCCCCCTCATGGTTTTTATACAATGGCACTTTACAGAGCCTCCAAATAGAACCCCAAAACACATTCTACTTCCCATCCTAATCTCTGTTTCAGCTACCTTAGTCTCAGGTGATACTCAGTAAAGATATTATCCCAACATTTGCATTTTAATAGAGGATGATAATTAATAAACTTACTTTAGATTGTAATCATCAAGACAGGTGGAGGTAGAGGATGGGGTTAGTGGGAATGGAAGAAAAGACCGTTAGGGGCAAGCAAGAGCTTGCCTAATACATCTCAGTTCAAAACCACACTGTTGAACTTGTACGGCTTGCATCAAAAACCTCCTTATTCCATATGACCAGAAGATCCTGCATCCCAGAGGCCTTTCTGGTTATCATTAGTGGTGACTGGGAGAGGGTCAGGGCCCAGCCTGACTAGCCCACCAAAGCTCACTGCCAAGAACCGTCTTCCTGTCATTTAGAACTGTACTGTCCATCATGATAGCCACATATGACTATTAAGTGCTTTAAATGTGGCTAGTCTGAATTGAGATATGTGTAATTGTAAAACAGATATTGGATTTCAAAGATGTAGTAAGGAAAAAAAAGAATGTAAAATCTCATTCATAATATATATTGAAGTAATATTTTAGATATATTAGGTTAAAATGTGTTATTAAAATTAATTTCACCTTTTTCATTCTATTTTTTTCAGTGTGGCTACCAAAAAATTTGAAATCATATATGGCAACCTACATTTGTGGCTTGCATTGTATTTCTATTTTACAGTGCTGGCTTAGGAAACGGTGATTCTTTTAAGATTAAGGAAAATATCAGTT
The DNA here is from genome assembly GCF_009834535.1 of Camelus ferus. NCBI lineage: Eukaryota > Metazoa > Chordata > Mammalia > Artiodactyla > Camelidae > Camelus > Camelus ferus. The sequence continues at coordinate 49,477,352 of NC_045706.1, read as the reverse complement.
AGAAAGAAGAGACCTGCATGACCTGAAAGTGTGCTTGTACCAAAAATGTTCCCTAAATAGGCAGCCCTCAATGAAAAACACTCAGAGACTGATTAGGAAGAACCCATGTAACCCAGAGACAAAAACACTCACTGTTGGCTGTTTTTCTGGGACTTATGTATGATTCTAAAGACTTCATTATGTTAATTCACTTAACCATCATAACTGCCCTGTGAAGGAGGTATCACTTTACTGTTATACCGATGAGGAAATTGAGACACAGAGAGCTATTATTACAGGTGAGATTTGACTTTTAGCAGTCAGACTTCAGACCCTGACTTGTGCCTGTTCTGTGACTCCTCACCTAAGCAATCCTTCATGGATGTACTTTCTGGGAGGACTTTTCTTTTTAGTCCTTTTTTTCCAGCAGGCTCACCCCAACTCTGTCTTGGCATTAAAAAAGCCGAACACTCTTGTTTGTCTGGGTAGGGAAAGCCCTTACCTACATGGCCCTGAATCCAGGAGTTTGGGCAAAACCAAGTGTCTGAAAATGTGATGCTCTCAAATCTCTCCTTTTAGCAAATCAGTAGATTGTGAGAACACAATTTTGCATTTCTGGTCCCTACAACCTAAAGGCTAGGAAACCTTGCCATGTCTTTTTTTTTTTTTTTTTAATTTGTCAAAAACCGTTGTTTTTGGTTTTTTGGGTTTTTTTGGGCTTTTTTTTTTTTTTTTTTTGCCTTACGTAATACTTTCCAAACCTTCCCAAACTGACAGTTGGCTGCTTGCAGATGTTCTAAAGCTCAGCTAAGGAACTATTCTCAGGAGCAGCCCAGAGGGGGCCTCAGAACCCAGCTCCCACAAAGAGGATGACGGTTAAATGCTGGTGAGAGGAAGCCTTTTGCCTTTGTCACCTCATTTTTTTTTCCTGACCAGAGGCCATTCTCTTGTCTTTTTTTCCTCAGAAACCACATAAGTTAGATGGTTTTGCTTTTGATTTTTTAAAGTTTCAGTAATGAAAATAATTATCTTATTCACCCCAGAAAGATACTGCAATTGCCATCTTATTTGCAACTTTATTATTATAACTACTATTGTTATTACTATTATTCTTATAAAGTACTTGCAGAAGACCAGGGAATGGCCAGATGTTGCCTGTCTTCTTTTGCAGACATGGCCACTGAGTCCCAGGGAGTATGCGACTTACTGAAGGCCATGGCTTAATTGTGAAAGAGCCTGGATCAGAGCTAATTTTCCTTGGCCCAGAGATTTGGGCTGAGCCTGGTCCTCTGGGTCAGGTAAATCATCCCACCCAGCAGGGCAGCCACAGTGCAATTAGCCTAGGCATGCTCAGCCTCCTTCCTCCCTCCCCTTGGCCCCTTTCTCAGATTCCCTATCTTTTGGGTATCCCCTTCCTGGTGTTTGTGTTGGATTTTTCTCTTTGAGGCTTTAGCTATTCCCTCTGCCTGAAACACTGGGTTCCTAGGTACCCCACAGCTAAATCCCTTACCTTTTTCAAGTCTTGACTCAAATCTAACCTTCTTAGGAGGCCTTGACTTACATCTAATCCTGCAGCCTCCCCACCCACACCCTGTACCCCAGCCCCCTTCCTTTTCTTTTTTCTATAGCATTTATCAACTAATTGTCTCCCTTCCCCACTAGAATGTAAGCTTCATGAAGACAGAGATCTTTGTTTGCTGATGTACCCAAAGTGTGCAGAAGACTCCCTGGTCACAGCAGATGCTCAGTAAACGCTGGTTGAAATGGAAATTTTTTGAAGCTGTTTTCAGTGCTCACCAGCTCAGACTGCAAGAAACTCAGGACCAGGACTGTGTCCCTGCCACAGGCCCTTGTGAGCAGTGCCTGGCATGTAGGCAGGCCCTCGGGTTCAAAGTAAGTTCTAGTCTGTATAAAAATGTCAGGAGAGGAGGTCTTAGGGATAAGTTTTTTTTTTTCACTACTTCCTTCCACTTTTATCTCCTTTCTAAACGTACTGGAATATTAAAATAACAAATTAAACTAAAATAAAATTCTGTGCAGGGGAGAGTTCCCCACCTGCACTCTAGGGTGTGACCCCATTGTCCAGCACATAACCAGTGGGAAGAGAGAGTCTGTAAAGTCCGAACACTTTTCTCAGGGCAGGGGACAGGAAACCAGCCTCGTGGAAAGGGGCCAGGTCCTTCTTGCTCAGAGAGTTTTGAGACATCGTAAAGCTATTTTCAAGCATGAGAAAGAACATGCTAATGAGCAGTTTTCCATCTCTACAGGTGACAGAGCAAGAGAAAATATGCCTACTTCTGAGCGTAAGAGAGTTTGGTGAGATTTAGAGAATGCCTTAGGAGATAAAACACCAGCAGAATATAACCAGGGGAAATTTGAGATACCCAACTCTGGAGTAAAAGAAGTTTTGATTAAAAAAAAGCAAGCAAATAAAACTCTGACATTCATAGGACAAAGATGTTGCTCCTTTTCCCAATTCCTCTGAATTTTAAACGTTAGGGTCATACAAGAAAATGGAGTGGTTGGGAGCTGGGGCTTAGACTGAGACTGCTTATGTTTAAAACCAACACTTCCTAGTTGTGACACCAGGCAAGTTGTTTAACCACTTGTGCCTCTGTTTTTCTACCTTTTAAATGGGGTGATAATTACACCAGCCTCCAAGGAACACCGAAGATCAAACAAGCACATCCATGCAAAGGCCCAGCACATGGCAATAAAGAACAAAGCCAGGCAGGTACCCAGTCAGTGCCCAGTAAGCAGGTGCTCTTACCATATGGATGTGGTGAAGTTAGTAGTCCTTAAAGTTGTATGTTGTTTCCCAGAGGTGGAGGGTTAGAAGAGGGACAAAGGTAATGTTAGTTGAGACAGAAGCTATGAGCGGACACCCTAGATCTGGGAACTGCAGGGTGTGAAGCTTGAGAGTCAGTGGCAGCGAGAAAATGGACAGTTGGGAAGTCAGGAAGGAAAAACAGCAGGAACAAAACCTTCCTGAGAAATCTTAAAGCCTTTTTTTTTTCAGTCTTGTGTGAGGAGGGGCCTACTACCCACCAGGTAGGGTGTGGGTATGAGAGCTGATCTTCACACAGCTCTGCCAAGTTGGCCTGACCAGCCCCATCCCACAGGAGAGACTCGAGGCTCAAGGCTGGCTGGTAAAGGGGAGGGGCCAGGACGGATCCAGGCTTCTGTCTATCTCTGTTCACCCAGTCACTTGTAATTACAGTAATCATTGCTCACATGTAAACCATGATCCGGCATTGCTCTAAGTGCTTTTCACATATTGATGCATTTAAGCCTCTCACAGTCCACTGAGGAGTGTACTGGTGAGGAGGCTCAAGACAGAATTTGATCAGCTGAGGCCAAGGTCCAGAGGTGCAGAACAGATGGGATCTCTCCAATCCAGGGCAGGCTTCCAGAGCCACAGCTGAGGTGAGCTCCTATAGGGCTGACCCTACAGGAGAGAGAGTAGGGACACAGGCCCCACCAATCCTGTCACCACCCAGTGGCCAGAGCCGGCTTATTACAACACAAATCAGACCATGTCACACCCTCCAGACCTCCCAAAGGCAGAGCCACCTAGTTCAAGCATAATTTCTCCCTCAGAAATTTCAGTTTAAGGCCTCTTAATCCTGGCCTCAGTATCTCCTCAAGGGGAGCTTCTCTGATAGGATCCATCTGCAGTGTCTCCTATTGTGTGGAATGTATGCAAAGCAAAGACAAGGGAAACCTTACGATGGGCCTGTGAGGCAAGACTCCAAGAAGTCCAGGTCCTGGAGATAAGTGGGCCCTAGAGACCCCTGACCTCTTGCTTCAGTCCCCTAAAGAGGGTAATTATTACCTCAGGGCAACCACAGAGGATGAGGGTAGGGTCACTCCTGATTGCCTTCTCCCTGCCTGAGCTCAGTGTCCTCTGGATGTCCTACACCTGGCTGTCCCAACCCTTTCCCCACTCTGGCCTGTCTCCACACCATCTGGGTGCAGTGACACCAGCATGGAAGCTGATGAGGGCAGGGACTGGGTGTGATCACCTGGGTAGGTGTATGTGCCTGGCACACAGCAGGCTCTCAGTATATTTTCATGGACCAGACACAGCTGGGTCCGACATTTACCATATGTAGCATGGGGGTTAGAAGTATGGCTGAGCTTAGCTGCCTGTGTTCACATCCCACTCTGACATCTGCTAGCTGACTGCCTTGGGGAACTTTCATCCTTCCTGTACTCCAGTTTCCGCACTTCTTAAAAATGGGGCAATAACTACCTCGTTTCTAAGGATGTTATGAGGATTAAGCAAGTTGAAGCAGGAAGCCCTGTAGTAGTAAGTGCTCAATGATTGTTAGCTATTAATTAGCATTACTATATTTAGTTGCATGCTACTGGTCAAATCACATCTCTGAGCCTTAGGTTTTATTTCTGTAAAGTAGAGATATTATCCACCTCACAGGGTTCTTGGGAAGAATTGAAAGAGAATATCGTGTGTAGAGGGCTTAGTGCACTGCTTAGAAAACAATGCATAAGAAGTCAACCATTCACTGTGTTGCATTCTGTTCTTTCAGGGTCTCACTAGTTGAGTGGCCAACTGGCTGGATATATTAATTAGTATCAGTAGTCCAGATAGACTCTCTGGAAAAGCTAGAGTTACTCTGGGCCTCCTTTGTTAGGGACACATCACAAATAGCTACCAGATACAATATCCGCCAACTTTATTCAGGGGCTAATTTCCCCCAGTGTTGAGTCACCTTGTGGTACTTTTTCCATTGGAGAAATGGGTCAGAGAGGTTCCCTTTCCAGACCTGTGCCTGAGCAGGAGAACCTCAAATCCCTACCCTCAGGGATGAAATAATGATGATATTTCAGCCAGGGGATGGTTGGTGAGGGATAATTCCAAGACAGGACCTTTACCAGTTAGCAAATGCCAAACCAAATACACTCTACTTCTTCTTTATCCCCAAGCCAAGTCCTCCCATATGCTGGCACAAAGGCCCTCACGAGGCTGGCAGAGCTGTGGACCTATATGCACCAGGACCCCAGAGAGGGAAAGATGTCAACTCCACAGAGGCCCCACCTTGGAGCAAGAAGGAGGTCAACTTACAGTTCTCAACTCCAAGTTCTGGACCGAAAGGGGAAGTCAGTCAGGCGGCCACTCCTCCCTGAGGACCAGCCTTTATCACCTTGCTGTTCCCTGAACCCAGAATGAGGTCCCATGTGGACGAAGGGTTTTTCCTCCTCTTTTTGTGATTTTATTCACACACACACAAGCTTAGGGGTTAAAAAAAATTAAATTATTTGGTTATACATTTACTAAACTGGTTGAACTGAAAGAACCAACTTACATGCAATCTAGTACTTAAACTTTTCTGTCAGTTGGTGGTGTGTGGACCAGATGTAATTCTTTCCCCAACTCCTTTTCTCCTCCAGTCAAAGTACTTCTGGGTACCTTCAAAAAAAAAAAAAAACCCTTTAATCTTTAGAATAAGCTACCAATTGAGCTGCCAGGTCAGCAAGTATTTATTGAGCACCTACTGTGTGTGAGGTTTGGGGCCATGTGGATGAGGCATGCACAACACAGACCCTGCCTGGAGGAGATCTGCCTAGACAAAGGACAAGCAAAGGACTTTGGCCTCCCAAATCCTGGGCATGCCTACAGTGGAACACTCCCGTAGAGGTTTAGTTTTTATGTTATAATGATGATGCAACAGTTAAGATTTAAGAAAAACCTTGAATAGTCACTGCCGATAATCTCACTGTCTTAGCACAACTATTTCCATTTGTCTTTCCTTTCAGTTTTTAACTATGACATACACATCATGTTTTATAGCAGAAACAACATGCTTACTGGATAGTATTTTTCCACCTTTTATATTTTTACATATTCCTGCTGAGCCTTTATAATTAGCCTTTTCAAAGAGCTACCTGCTGTTCTATCCTGGTTCCTGTGCCAGAATTACAAACTATCCCCCTATTGTTGAACTTTAGGTTTTCTTTTTTTTTTTCTTGGAGTTGTGGAAAACAGTGCAGTGTTCATGGACTCAGCACTACCTGTGGAGCACCTCCTCCACCCAGGTCCTGTGCTGAGAGCACTGGGGCCCACAGGCCATTAGCCAACCACAGTCCTCCCAGAGTTCAAGGTCCTATTGGTCCATAAAGTCCCCAGGAACATCAGCAAACCATTTCAGTAAAATGCAAAGACACCCTGGAAGACATACCAAGTGAATCATGCTAAAAAGCCCCAGTAAAAGGGACTCAAGCCTTAGGGGCCCAAAAGAATTCTACATTTTCAAAATGACTGAAGTAAAAAGTGTTTGAGAAAGTCCCAGCTCCCAAGTTTCAGTCACCAGCAGAGCTGAAACTACCTCCACACGAAGTTGTATTTCTAAATGGCAGGTCTTCTGATTTCATTGATGACTGAGGGAAAACCCACCTTTATTTCCAAATGAATTCCCTAACCCTATTGGCTAGCCAGGAAATCCCAGACTCCCCACCCACCCATAGGAGAATGAGTTCAGGCCTTTGTCCGGCATGACAGAGCTACTGTGTGGGCTGGCCTCTCCCTTGACCTTTCTTTCTCCTCTCTACTTCTCACTTCAAACAGAGTGGGAAAGGAGTCCTAGAAGAACATGGCTTAGATTTGCTCGTTAATCAGCTCTCCCACTCTTTCCTTAGAAATAAAAGAACATACATTCACTTACTCTACCCCGCCAAGACTCTCTCTCCCATGAAACCCCACTCGCTGGTCTTCATGCTACCCCAGCTGCCAGAAACCGATATAGAAGAAAAGCTGAAGGTACACAGCCCAGCTGGAAACTCCAGACCTCAGGCAGCCTGGGGCAAGTTCATGTGCTTGTGGGTTTTCCCTCTTCCTCTAGACTCTGAGGCCCCACAGGATCAGCTGTGTGGCCAGTGGTGTGGGAGGAGGAATGGTTACTGTCAGATATTGCCCTTCTAGAAGCTTCTGCAGAACAGAAACTCTTTATCATTTTCCCCTTCAGGGCTGACCCCAAAGGCTATCTCCAGTGCTTGGTAAACCGTGGGTGATTTAGCAGAGCACTTATCACATATCATGAAGGGCGTTTACTTGCCCCTACAAAGCCTGGAGCTCTGGGGGCAGGCACAGATCTCACAGTGACAGCTTGGTCAATACCCTGGAATCAGTGACTAAGGAGCCCTCTCAGGAAGCTTCATCCTCTCCCAGTCTTTATTAGATAAGGAATCCTGGACAAGTCACATCCAGATCCAGTCAGGTACTGGTGATGAGACAAAGTGGGACCCTCCTCACCAGTAGAATGCCACATACTAAGTACACTAGGCTCCTTGGTCTGGATTTGTCTGGCTTTAAAACATTTCAGAAAATAAAATGTCCCACCAGACTCAGCTCAAGGGAAAGAGATTCCCCAATGGTACTCAGTAGGAGCTAAATAAATGCATGTCTAGTTTCTTGGCAGAGATTCTGCAGACTATAGCCAGAAAGAGACTTACAGAGGAAAAGGCCAGAAATAACAAGCACCTGGTTCTCAAACTCAGCTGAAATTGGGGAACTGGAGCTTTAAGAAACCCTGATGTTAGCGAAATGGGTAGATGAATAGTCGTGTGATAAAGGAAGCAGAGTCAAATGGCTGTGGCGGAATCTAGGTGGTGAGTATATGGCTGTTCACTGCAGAATTCTTTCAAATTTACTATATATTTGAACATTTTCATAATGCAATGTTGGAAGGAAAATCATGATTCCTGGTCCAAACCCAGAGATGGATTTAATTGGTACAGCCTCTGTAGTGAGAGTTGCAAAGGTGATTTTACTATCCAGCCAGGGTTGAATCTCCTTGTCTGGTATGGGCCAAGTGTAATTCAGACCAGCAAAATCGGCATCAACTTGGAACCTGTTAGAAATGTGAATTCTCGGCCCCAACCCAAATCTACAGACTCAGAAACTCTGGGAGTGGACCCACCAATTGGTATTTAATGAAATGCCTTCCAGTGATTCTGGTGCATGATGGCTAAAGCCAGTGGTTCCCAAACTTGGCTACACATTAGAATCACCAGAGGAATTTGGGGGGAAAAATGATCCCAGAACCAGGCTCAGACCTCCCGAATTAGGCCCTAGGGGCCTGTATTCTTTTTTATAAGCTCCCCAGGGATTCTGACGTTAACCAGGGTTTGGGTCCAGCCCCTCCTTGTGCCAGTCAGGAGCTGAGTCACTTGGCCAGCTGTGCCTTGGCCAAGTTGCACAGTGTCCCAGAGGGGAAAGCGCGATTAGGGCCAGCCCCCTTGTCTCCTCGCTCTACTTGTCCCTCATACTTGCCTCCATATACTACTCGTTATTTATGTCGATCAGGTGGTCTCGTTAGCTCTGTTCAGGCTTATTAGCTCCCTTACTCCAGCCTCCTGGTTCTCAGACTCTGCTGTACATTGGTATCAGCTGGGAGCTTTAAAAGGTCCAGAAATCTTTCTCTGAAATAAGTGGGGTACGAGAAACCTTCTCTGGTATCATTCCATCCCCAGGCCTGCACCAGCCTCTAGCGGGTAGGTGAGAAGGGAGTTCTGTGGCTGCCTAGTAATCGCAAATTTTACTCAATCCTCTTTATGAACCAGCTACATTTGTGGAATCCAAGCATGAGAAGTAGAGCTAGCTTCCCTCTCTGCCACCAGCTTGCCCTGTACCCCTGAATGACCCCAGGGAAATTGGGTCCCAGGGGTCACCAAGGAGCCTAGAGAAGTCATTAAAAGGAGTGACTGGTACAGAATTCCTTCTCACCTTCCAGATCTAAAAAGACTCAGTAAATAGTGTCCTCAAAAAGTACTGTGGAAGACAACTGGAAAAGGGGAAGAAAATGAGGCAGGAGGAGGAGGCGGCGAGGTTTCTCCGAGTAAGCATGTCACTTTCCTAGGCTCCGTGCAAAGCAGGAAGAGCCTCAACATTAAACAAAGGGAAAAGGTCCTGCCTGATCCCAGAGCAATTGAGGACACCTGCTGCCCTAGGGCAAGCCAATGGTCTAGGTGTTTCTGGATCAATGTAACCGAGGTCTAAAATACAAGGATCTGCCTGATGATTTTTTTTTTTTTTAATGAACTTAGTGTATCCCAACCCAGACCACTCCCAGCATAAGCACTAGTCCATACCCAGAAAAAACAGGAAAGTTTGGACTTGGAGCCATTCACCTCTCTCTGGCTCCTGTCCCTGTCTTTTTTTTTTTTTTTTAAACTAAGTGAACAGCCACTTTATTGCTCAGAAGGAGAAATGGAAGGAAAGTTCTTGAGCAGGGAGAAGAGGAAGAAGGAAAGAAAGGCACTCGAGGAGGGAGCCGTCAGCCAGGATGGGCAGTAGAGACAGCTCCGGCCGGCCTGGGTTGGTTCGGGCCCAGGGTCTTTTGTTAGAAGGCTCTGCCATCTTGTCTTCATTCTAGTGGTGGTGTTAATTATTTTCTGCTGTAGGCTCCTTCCTCCCTCAGTCCTCAGCCCTTTCAAGGAGTTGTCTCGTTAATGCTAGAATGTTGCTCTTTGTGGATGAGCCGGTATTCCTGCCCATGGGGGAGGTTTGGTCCGTGCATAATGTAGATACACAATGCACAGTGGAGGGAGAGAGGAGGCCAAAGGGCAGAAAAGAAATGTTTATGTTTAAATTTTTCTTGTCTTAACATAATATATGAATTTTATTTCACACTAGATTTACTTAAGTGCGGGAAGTTCAAGTTATCTCTATTACAAAATTAGTAAGAAAAATAGCTCGAAATGATGGCTGAGTTTATCCAAAGTCACATGACATTTTGTGGGTAGTCTAACACAATTGTTAAGAGCAAGTAAATTAAACAGATGTAAGTAGGATAAGAGGTTTTTAGGTGAACTTTTCAAGTAGTTTCTGTTGGGGGATGAGGCAGACGGGCATGGCGGGAAGTAAAAGAGTTTTCCAAAAGCAAAGGATGAGAATAGAAAAGGAATTTATTAGGTTACACTGCCATAGACAACAGTGGGCCACACAGACAAGAGGTGCCTGTGTGAGCGCCTCCTGTCCCTGTCTTTGTCCCTGCCCAAGCTGCTCTGCCAAGGGCTGGAGCTGAGCAAGAGGTTGAGTTTCTAGATACTTGGCAAAGTCAGACAGGGAAAGCTTGGGTCTTTTGCATATAATAGGACCATCTTCCGGTCAGCTGACAGTCTGGTCCAACAGAGGGCCCAGAGATTGCTTCTCAAGGTCTGCCCACCCCAGAAAGCACAGACATATAGCCAGCCTGGAGATCATCCTAGAGGGGCAGAAATCCAAAGTTCCTCAGTCCTTTTGGGGCTCCATTAACTCTTAGCATTTATGACTTGGTAAAAAGAGAACTGCAGTTAAATAGAGGAGGTGGTTTCACTTATCAATCCATTGATCTATTTATTCATTCATATCCATTCACTCATTCAATAGATATGGGCATCTACTATGAGCTGGCCTTGCTGTTTACTAACGGAATGGTAATATGACAGCCCAAGGAGTCCAGTTACAATTAACTCAAGTGTCCATGCTCTTCAATGTGTTCTTAACTCCTAAGGCCATTACAGAAACCCCTTAAAAAAATTAATGAACTTGCTTTTCAGAAAAAAAAACTGTAACCATAAAATTATTCCTATTATTTTAGGAGTTTTAATGAGCACATAGAGTTAGCCCTCCCAGTCTTATGATTTCTACCTGAGATCTTCCACCAGCTCTTCTGGACACATTCTTTCCCCACTGCAGGCCTCAGTTTCCCCAACTGTAACATGAATTCTCTAGACTCTCTTGGCCAGATGGTCCTGGTGGCCCTCCCAAATCTCAGAGATCAACCCCACACCCCCTACATCCCCAGTGCTTAAAGAGTGGGCCAGCTGAAATGAAATGAGGAGGAGGGAAGTGCACATGACTGTGGAAGTAACTGAGACTGAATAGAAGGTAAAGAGCACAAAGTACTATTTGTAAGACAGAGAGAGGGAAAGAATGCTGGCCCCAGCCCCAGGTACAGTGTCTTCCCCTAGGACAAAGGTTGTCTGGATAGGACAGTAATAAGTCCCTCCGGAAAGCATAGGGGCTGTGGCGACAGCCAGAAGCCACCTCTTTAATCAAAGGAGTTCCCAGGAGGATGAAGTCATCGAGTCCCTCATCCATTCCATAAATACCTAGAGAGACTGCTCCAGGGATTCCATGGTGTTGTTCAGGAGTCAGAGGAGGCCCCTGACCTCATGCGCTTCCTTTCTGGAGAAGCAAAGAGACTACTCACATGTGAAACAAGCTAGATTATTTGAGGTCATCAGAAAGGCAAAAGAGAATAGAACCAGTAACGGGACAAAGGAGTAGGGGTGCTTTACAGAGGCTCCACAGAAAAAGTGATGTTAGAGATTTGTCCTGAAAAATAAGAACAAGTCAGCCAGGAGAAGATGGGAGGGAGGGCTTTCCAGGCAGAGGGAACAGCAAGTGGAAAGGTCCTGAGGTGGGAAAGAACTTGGCAAAGCAGTGAGGGGGAGAGTGGGAGGCACTGGGGTTTGAGAGGCTAGGAGCTAGAAGCCACTGGAAGGTTTTGCAGAGAAGAAAGAATGGAAGTCTTTCAGACCCTAGTGGGTCTCCCTTCTCTTGCCTCTGACCTCATTGCTTCCTTCCCTTACCCCAGCCTCACTGGCCACCTTGTTTTTCTAGAAACAGGACCACTCCAGGCTACTCTTGAGTCTTTCACACTGGCTGTTCCCTCTGCCTAGAACACTTCCCCCAGATAACCACATGGTTCACTCCTTCTTTGTCAAGCTTTGCTCAGATGATATCCTCTCAATGAGGCCTTCCCAGCTTCCAAATTTAAAATTGCCACTCCTCAACCCACCTCTCCCGTCTTTATCCTCTGCTTTATTTATCTCCAGAGTACTTGCCATTTTCTAATACATCAAATAATTTGCTCATCCATTTGTTTATTGTCTGTCTCTGCTGAAATGTCAGCCCCTTTACAGCAGGGATCTTTGTGTGTTTTGTTCACTGCTGATCATACTTGAGCAGTGCTGACACTAGTAGCTGTTCAGTAAATATTTCTGGGATGAATGAAACAATTACAAGGCAGTGGCAGTAGTTCGGACATAAGGTGACAGTGGCATGTAAATGGATGGTGGCAGAGGAGATGGAGGCAAAGGGCAGCGAGAATTCTGGAATGTTATGCTGAGCAAGTCTAGAGCTGGCTGGTCCCAGCCCAAGTGCTCTTTTCACTATCTCCCACGTATCACGTGTAAGGCCTGCGGAGCCACAAGTACTGGAACCCAGTCTAACCTGCGCCGCTCCTCCCTCCTTCTTGCCTTTCTATTTTTGAGATTTATGCTGACCTCCAGATTCCTACAAAACATAAATAGTAGCCAACCTAAATTTATGCAGAACTTAGTATTTGTTTTCACTTCCATTATTTTTTGAGATATAATTCACATACCATAATATTCACCCTTTTAAATTCAGTATTTTGGTTTTTTTGTTTTGTTTTAGTATATTCACCACTATCTAATTCCAGAACATTTGCATCACTCCAAAAGAAACCCTGTACCCACTGGCAGTCACTCCCCATTCTCCTAGTCCCTGTCAACCACTAACCTACTTTCTGCCTCTATGGATTTGTCTACTCTGGACATGTTCATGTAAGTGGAATCCTACAATAAGTGGCCTTTTGTGACTAGCTTCTCAGAATAATTTTTTGAAGTTTACCCATGTTGTAGCATGTATCAGTACCTTTTTCTCTTTTATGGCTAAAGGATATTCCATTGCACAGCTATACCCTGTTTATCCATTCATCTGATGATGGACATTTGAGTTGTTCTACTTTTTGGCTATTATAGTAATGCTGCTATGAATGTTCATGTACAAGTGTTTGTGTATTTTCAGTTCTCTTGGGCTTATTCCCAGGAGTAGAATTGCTGTGTCACATAGTAAATCTATGTTGAACTTTTTGAGGAACTGCTAGACTGTTTTCTAAAGTTTCACCTTTGTCGTCATCCTCAATTTGCTGATGAGGAAACTGGGGTGGGGAGGAAGTGAGGTGATTTGCTCATATTCACCAGCTGTTGAATGGGGACAGGTGGGGGTTGCTCATGAAAAGGAATCCTCTTTGTATCCAATGCATTTCATCCATTCTTCAAAACTTTCAAGTGCCTTCCAAGTACCAGTCACTAGTTTATGTGCTGAAATTATCTCTGACAGCAAGACAGACACAATCCCTTCTTTCTCAGAGACATAGTCTAGAGGGAGAAACAGACAGCAAATAATTACACTTTTGGCAAGCGTAATGGTAAAGAGACAAGAGGGTATGGCTTAACTTATCCTGTCCTTTGTGTGGTGAGGAAGAGCTTGGGCTTGGAGCCATCCAGCCCAGTTTCAAATCCCCACTCCCCACATACTAGTTAGGGGACTTGGGCAAGTTCCCTACCCTATAGGCCTCTGTTTCTCATAAAACAAGCAGAGTAACAGTACCTACTCTGAGGAGTATAATGTGGATTCACTGCATCAAAACCTATAAAGCACTGAAAACCTGGCTCTGGTACTAGCTGTTGAGGTTGCTGTTATACTGTCCACACTCTAGCCATCATTCAGGAGTTTACATCCTGGTCCTTCTAACTTGCAGTTTCCCACTGCATTTCCCCACCACTGCCCCATACACACAGCTCTGGCCAGAATTAACCAGAATTCCACAGTGTCCTGTTCCGGGGTCTTGCAAGTCAGCTCATCTGGCTCGATGCTCCAGGTAGAATCCCTGAATGCCAGGCTCCTCGTAGTACAGAGAAGGAAATGCTTTTTAATCTATTCATCTTTTCTCCTTAACCAGATTGTGAGCATCTTGAAGCCAGACTTTCTCACTTCTGTACTGAAAAAAAAAATGTTGGGGAGAAAAACAAATGGGGGCAGAGTCATAGAGTAGACTGGTAGGGCCACAGGAACACAGGTGCTGGAGCCAGACAGACCTGGGCCTTAAGCTCTGCTCTGCCACTGCCTGACCTAGGTGGGTTGCTGAGCCTTTTTCTCATCTGTGAAATTGAAGAGACCCCTCAGAGCCATCTGTGGTGGATCTGCAGTGAGCTGCAGAAGTGCCTTCTCATGCCAGGTAGACACTGATAGTTGCCACCAGTCTCCTCGTGGCAGCACTGCAAAGGAGCTGGAGCACAGCCGGGGCAGCCAAGTACAGGAAGTACACAAGGTCAAAAGGAAAGCGAGCTCTCGGAGACATCCTCTGATCGCTATCATGTACGTTGGGTGGAATGGAACAGAATTTTCTGTTAGGGCTTTTTCCTCTCCTAACCTCATAAATACTTCTTTTGCTATTTTTATGAAATGCCAACAGGAACAAAAAGTATTCACTTCACTGTATCCAGTGAACTATTAAGAAATGCATGTGAGCAGAGATTGTATAATTCCTAAACTGCCATGCCTCATTGTCAGCCCACCAGTCCGAGAAATCTGTAACTCCTGAAGTATGTTCTTTTCCTAGGAGGTTTCCTGGATTGGCTTTAGCACATTACTCAAGAGTGATGACAGAGGATATTAAAAATTCCTCCGACTCAGTGCTGCCCTGCAAAGGTGACCACATATCAGTAGTGCGTGTCCCATATTTAATCTTCAGAAGAGTGGGAGGAGTAGTATCATCTTTGGCTTTGAACGGTGTCTTTTCTTCATGTGGGCTTCATTAAGGGGGAGCTGCTTATTTGTAACAAAAGTGGTCACAGAATTTTTCTGTTGCAATGAGCAAGAATCCAAAAATAAAAGTCATACACAAATACATATGTATATATAATTTTTAAAGTGGCTTTCCAAGTTTTCCTGTGGCAATACTGGGAGGCAGCAGCTATGTGGGGAGGCTTATTGTTCCTGCAAGTCTCATCATGGTACCTGAGCTTCCTGGAGTGTTGAGGCCATGGCAACTTCTGTTTCATGTCCGTTTTGTATTCAGAGGCACTTAGAAACCAGGAGAATTTTTCACAGAAGGCGCCCCCCAGTAGAATTCTGGACTCGGAGAAATCTCACTCTTTTTGGCAGGAGGGGATGTGAAATTTACCTTCACTTAGTAAACTCCTGAGATAGAGAAAATAAATTGTTCAGACAAGATCCAAGCTTGGGGATGTTTGGGGGTAGACTTAATGATTTAAGAAAATTTAAGAGAATAAACTCTTTTAAGACCCCAAATTAGTCAAGGGACATGCTAATTATAAACCATTCTTATCAGATTCCCCTTTTCAAGTATTCAGATAGACTCTTCACTAATCAGTCTGTATTTTGCCCCAAATTGGTCAAAATTGACCATGAAATTTAAAAACTGATTGTTGGAGGCAGGAAGAGGAAGTTGACTTCCCTTTGGTGATGGCTAAGATTGGGCAATACGGAAGAAAACAGAAAGAAGGAAGAGAAGAAACAGAGAAGAGGAATGAACTGTCCACACTGAACTGATATTAAACAGAAACCAATCAGACCCAGAGAGTAAACACTAGGGACAGAACTCTCAAATCCACGTACTCCTACAGATCCCACTGACACCTGCCCACACCAGCTAACCCAGGGCTTTGCCCCAGATCCTTCGTAATGACATGTGTTCTGAATCAATAACCAGGTTGCACAGTTGAAGGGAAATAGTATGTCAGAAACGAACATTGACTCAGAAAATCCAGGGCCTCTGTACATAGCTCTCTCGAACCCCAGCCTCAGATACCTGCAGCCTGAATCACTCATGAGCCCTTTGGGGATCAGTCCCGACTGTGGGAGGGATTAGCTCACTAGAAGCACATTACCCACCCTTTCCTCCTTGTTTGTAGGTGGGGGCAGATGGGAGATCATGGGTGATCCTCTCCTTGTTTCCAGCAGGTTCCTTTTGTCACCAACAGCCCTTCCACCAGTACCAGGGGTGCCTGGGAAGCTGTCTCTGTCCTGTGCTGCTCAGCTCATGCCGAGAAGACACCACTTCCAGGCAGCCCAGGCACGAAGGCTTCGGCCTACTTAAGATTTCAGCAAGGTGGACTCTGTGGGGTCACCGTGGTTTGGCTCTTGTTAAAATGCTGAAAACTTTCTCTGCTTGAGGAAGAAGGTCTTGAATTATACAAGAGGCTAGAAGACTCTGTAATTTCCCCAGATTATGCCTCAAGGAGAAAACCTATTGGTCTTTTTTGCAGCGGAATCAAGAATTCAGAGGGAGGATGAGAACTGGGAGGATTAGAGGCCACTGTCACATTTGGTGCTCATGGTACTCTGTGTGTATTTCCACCAGTTAGTTTCCTGGGTGTGGTTTGGAACCAGAAGTGTGGCTTGCCCTCCTTTCCAGTTCCTCTTCAAAGAAGACAGTGTAGGGAAGGGGAAAGGGCATCAGACCTGGGATCCTGGCCCTACCACCAGCCATGCGATGGGTCATGAGGAATTCATTCCATGTCTCTAGCTTTATGTCTTTCTCCTCCAAACATGGAGTTTCCACCCTTTGGTTGAGAACCTCTAAATGATGTGCAGAATTTATATGGTACACATGTATTCTCCTGGGGAGAAGCATCTGTAAGTTGCACCAGGGACTGAAAGACTTTCTGGACCCCATGAGGATAAAGGTCATGTCTGAGGGCCCTGTTCTCTGACTCTGGGCACCATGGGGGCCATTTCCTGGCCTTGCCATTTGACAGGGTTTTATGCAGGCTTTTCCTTCAGTGACCTCCCACACAGCTCAGACCTCTGCCCAGAGCTCTCTGATCCCCCTCCAGGATTCCTGCCACCCACAACTGTTATTCTTTTTGTTTAACAAAGCCTTGTTTTTGGCTGTAGAGCCAAAAGGTCAAGTTCCCCCAGGGTGACACTGCCACCTCTCGCCAACTGATCACCGGTGGATGGGCGTGTTGTCCACAGTGTGCATGTCCATGGGGTGGGGGAGGGTCCCCAGGGACACTGCTATGAGCTGGGCAGCCAATACCCTAGCCTCAACTCCATCTAAGACCTTCCCCCTCAAGCAGAGAAAAGGTTCAGGGTTTTAACAAGAACCAAACAACAGTGACCCCGACTGTTTGCCCTTGCCAAAATCTGAATGGAAAGTAGGCCACAGGCTTTTGCATCCAGGCTGCCTGGAAATGATCTCTTCTCAGCACAAGCTGAGCAGCCCAGAAAGTGGGCCCAGACTCTTGCAGCTCTTGCCTGCGCCTCTACTTCTCATTTCCATCAAAGAGCCTTGGCCTCACTGAGCAACCTTCCAACAGCCCAGGAAGCACCATTTAAAATTAACCTAGTTGTTTCTGATTTGCTCTACACACCTATACCAGCCTCACACCTTTATAAGGTTTTAACCTCTTCCTACTCTGAGTTCTTTGCTCTGATCCCCTCTCCAAACTGAGAGCTCCCAGAGGGCAGGGGTTGTGTCTGGCTCAGCCTTGGATGCCCTGTGTCTGCTGAATTGAAGAAGGGCTCTAAATCGATGGCTCTCCCCTTTCCTCCCTCTGGTTGATTATTATACTAATAATAGGGGTGAGACGGAGTGGTGAGAAGGCAGCAAGGAGCCAGTGGTCCACATGCACCAGCCTGGGCTCAGGGATCCATCCCTCTCCTCCAATCCAAGCTCTTCTTGTTTCCTTACTGTCTGGGTTGCTCCCCCGCCATCCCCCCAGCAGGCTGATGTGGCAGAAAGGACAGCCCCAGCCAGGTATCAACAGGAGGGCCTCCTCCAGGGCTGCCAAGGGGGGTGAAGGGGCACTTTTGCCAAGAGATGGGAAATGGAGTGAATGAGCTGGGGTGCCCATGCCCACCCCAAGGGGACATGGTCAGACAGCCCTGACCATGAATGGTGTGACCTTTGCCCAAAGGCCTCACAGGACAAGAGAGTGAGTTGTTGTTTCTACTTGTGTTACTTGTCTTCTTTGGGGTCAGCAGGGACCCTTCTCTGAAGGCATATCTTTGCTTTGGTCAAGGACCCCTTTGGCCATCTGTGGAAGCCTCTGGACCCCTCTCAGAATACTGTTTTAAATGCATATAGTATACATAGAATTTCAGTGAAAATGATCATATTGAATACCAGTAATCAAAATATTTAAAAAATTGTGATATAGTGTTATATGCACATCTATATTAATGCATTCAATAACAAAGTCTAGGGCAAGTCTAATACTTACCTTAATTTTGAAGTAGGGATGAACTTAAATGATATTTCAGGATACCCACACAACTATAAAGTGACATGACAATACCTGTGACTTCTATGGGTGGCCAAGTCACAGACACTGTTGACACTATTGTTTGACACCCACCTCCATAATAGAAGAAAATGCTCAATTCCAGTTAGAGGCTGGCGAAGGTATGATTTATTTCCATTCAAGTTCACAAATTCCTTTGAATTCTATTTGTGGAGTTGCAGGGTTAAGACTCCTTAACTTGGATCCTTCCTTAGCACTGGGACAATAGTGGAACTTCCAGGGCAGTGGTTCCCAAACTGGCCACACGTTAAAATCACCTGGTGAGGTGATGCCCGGCCCACTCCTGATCACCTGAATCAGAATCCCTGAGGATGGGGCCCCAGAATCTCATGGTGGTTTTTTTTTAAACTCCCCAGGGGATTTTAGATTCACCTTGGTGCAGCTAAGAGTGAAGAGCCACCAGCTAAAGGAACAGAATCAAGGGGAGTGAGCCCCACCGGGTTAGGGGGCTGGGCGCTAGAGCAGGCCGGAGCTCTGCTCCCGAGACCGGAGCCCAGGCATCACCGTCCCCTCAGGAAGTCTCCACCTACTGGGCACTGGCCTGGGCTAGGCCTCACGCGGGGCACAAAGAACCCCACCGAGGCCATCTTTGGCCCATGCTCCTCCTGGCCTTGGGCTGGTGATGCTCTTGGGTTGGCCCTTCCCTCTGAGCTGTCACACCTGCATGGTTGTGCCGTTTTTTTTGTGAGCCCATCCCCAACCTGTCCACACCTTGGCAACTGTCTTGTAAGAACTCCAGAGGCACCACTTCTATTGTGTTCTATGAAAAGGTGCCCCCTGGAGTTGTGCAAGGAGGGGGACCTGCCCACCCCAGTTAGAACGTGAATCCCTGAGGGCAGGCTCTGCATCCAGCTCTACTCCCCACTGCCTCTCTGCTTCTGACACCGAGCCTGGCACACTCTAGAAGTATCCTAAAGAATTCCTTTCTGTTCACTGCATCTCAGTTCCCTTGTAGGGGAAGGCACAAGAGAGTTATCATTCTGGACTCTTCTAATCCAGCCACTTAAGATTCTTTTCCACAACCCATCACAGCCCTGGAGGAGGCCTTCCTGCTGATGCCTGGCTGGGGCTGTCCTTTCTGCCACATTCACTGGTTTATTTCAGTCCCAAATATTTGAATGCCTACCATGTGCCAGCCTCTATGCTAGGTGCTTGGGCTGTATCAGTGAAGAAAAGGTCCAAATCTTTGCCTTCATGGAGTTTACAATTTAGTAGGATAGGGGTGAGGAAGAGTGGACATTAAATAACATGCCACGCTTAGGGAATTTGCACAGTGTGCTATATGGGAAATGAACAAAATAAAGAGGACAGGCAGTTTGCGGTGGGATGCACTCTTCTTAAATAGTGTCAAGGAGCTCACCTGCGGAGGTGGCACTGAGTGAAGACTCAGAGTCGGTGAAAGAGTGAGCCAGGTGGAGAGCCCACCTCTGCAGGAGCCCAGGGGCTGCTTGCCTCCTTCCAGAGAAAAGCAGAAGCCAGCCTCAAACCCTGGAGAGACAGAGTGAAAAGTCTGAGGCCAGCTCCTGGAGGAAGCAAGGAAGAAATGGAGGAAAGGGTTTTAGGATCTTGAGCTTCAAGAGCAAGTAGCAGAGAAAAGACCCAATTCCGTTCTTACTGTCTGGAAAAAAACAATGTGACAATGGCCTTGCACTGCTGCAGTGAGACCCAGGGACAAACGGCCTCCACTCCAGCCAAACAGTGGGGGAAGTGGGGCTGGAGGAAGTGAAACCCTTGAGCCAGAAGCCTTGGAAGGTCCCTCCCCACTGCCACCCCCTACCCAAGTCCAGCAGCTCTGGACAGAGGGGCCCAGATGCCCAGCCCCAAGCCTGCACCATCTCATTGCTCCATCCTGGCCCTGGCACCTTCGGTGGGTGACCCACGTCACCTGTGCTCTTCCTGTGTTCCTTGAACTCATCAAGTACAGCCTGATTTCAGAGGCTTTGCACTTGTTCTTGTCTCTGCCTGAATCTCTGCCCCCAAGTACTTCTGCAACTCACTGTCACCTGGGCTCTACTCTCAAATGTCACCTTAGAGTGGTCTTCCCTGCCCACCCCATCCTGTCAAAAATAACCCAGCACCTCTATCACTCTGTTCTTCTCTATTCCCTACTGTTTACCACAACCTGGTATTATGTACCAATGTATTGACTGATTGTCTCCATCACTAGAAAGTGGGTTCTATGGGGCAGAGGCTGTACCTTGTTCATCGTTGAGTCCCTAGAGTCTAGACCAGTGCCTGCCACACACTAAGTACTCTGTTCTGCCCCTTCTTAAGATTAGTAGATCCTGGGGAAACTACCAAAGCACTTTGGAAATATCTTTCTCAGAAAAGATAGTCACCAATTGTACTGGATTGAGTAGTGTCTCCCAAAAACTCATGTCCACGGGAACCTCAAAATGTGACCTTGCTTGAAAATAGGGTCTTGGCAGATGTAATCAAGTTAAAAACGAGGTCACACTGCATTAGGACAGGCCCTAGTTCAGTTGCCCTTATAGAAAGAGGACAATTTGGTCACAAAGGGAAGATGTAAAGCAAAGGGAGAAGGCCACAGGACCACGGTGGCAGAGATTGGAGTGATGCATCTGCCAGCCAAGGATTTTGAGCCACCACCAGAAGTTAGGAAAAAAGAAAGAGGGATTCTCCCCTAGAGCCTTCAAACGGAGCATGGCCCTGCCAACACTTGACTTCTGACTTCTGGTCTTCAGAACTGTGAGAGAATAAATTTCTGTTTTAAGCCAGCCAGTTTACAGTGCTTTGTTAGGGTAGCCCTAGGAGATAAGACACCAATGTTACCTGGAACTCTAGTCTCTTAAGTGGCTAAAGATGGACCACTCTATCTGCTGAGTGCCCACCCCTGGAGGGACCCAGAAGCTTTAGACCTGCCCCTGCCCTCAAGGAGCTTTCACTGTTGGAAAGACATGGCTTAACAGCATGTTCTTGCAAAGATTTCCCTGCCCATTCTCGTAACTGCATCTTCCAGAAAGAGGAAGTGACCGGCTGCATGAAGCAAGCAGACATTGTGAAGGGCACAGGGAGTCCCTGCCACCAGGATGGCATGACAGGGCAGTGCTGCCCAATAGATACCTGCTGGTCACAGATGTCATTTCAGGTGTTCTCGCCACACTTCTAAAAAGTAAAAAGAAACAGGTGAAATTAATGTTAATAAAATATTTTATTTAACTCCAAATACCTGACTTCTCTTTTAATCTATAACCAATATAAAAACAGAGATTTTCATTCTTCTTTTTCATACGAAGTCTTCAAAATCCAGTGTGCACTTTGCACCTACAGTGCTTCTCAATTCAGACCAGCCACATTTCAAGCGCTAAGTGGCTACGTGTGGTTAGAGGTTGCCTGTGACAACATAGTCACAGACATTTCCAGAGGGGTTTGTATAGCTCAGTGGTAGAGTGCATGCTTAGCATGCACAAGGTCCTGAGTTCAAGAACCTCCATTAAAATTTTAAAAATTAAAAAAAAAAAACCCAAAGTACAAAAAAAAAAAAAAAAGGCATTTCCAGACAGACTGGCAGTGCTTCACTTGGGGCCCATGAATGAGCTTTGGGAAGTCCATCAATTTCCCTGAAATGGTGAGCCAAAATTTGCACGTGCATATTCTTGTTCCTCAGAAGAGGGAGGGTTCATAGTTTTACTGTATTTTCAGAGGAATCTGAGTCCCTCAAAAGATTAAGAACCCGTGCAGTGGGTACAGATTTATAGGCTGAGGATTGAGCAGTGCCTTCATTTCACAGCACAGGAGTCTGTGGACAGAGAAGGGGGAGCCTTACTCCACGTGGGGTGAACTGGAAGCCATGCCTTGGGGCCCCTAGCCCTGGAGCTAAGCTTCTTGGTGTGACATCAGCAGCAGGGAGGGGTTGGGGTGGGAGCTGAAGTTAGCAAGCACCAGTTTCCACAGCTTCTTGTACCGGCAAGTATGACACATCCTTCTGCCCTCATCTTAGTTCTCATAGAAGTTTCCGCGGAAAAGACAGCTTCCTCTTTTTTGGCTCTTGCTCCATCTTCCTCATCAGGAGCCTATTTATCATCTGCGTCTCCACCCTGCCCCTCAGAGGAAGGCTCCCCAATAGAAATCCTTCAGCCCCGACCCAGGGTAGACCTTCAGTGAAGGCTCTTTTAAAATAAGGGTCCCCAAATCTGGCTGGTCTTCAGAATCACCTGGGGGGCTGGCTGAAAACATAGGTGCCTGAGCCTCAGGCCCATTACACCTGAATCTCTGGGGAAATGGCCCAGGAATCCTCCACAGGCAGAGTTCTCCTAGTGATTCCCTTGCGGTCGCCTTTGGATTGGTTTCTTTTTCCTAAGGAAGGTGGCGTGGCAGAGTGAGGGGGGCTTTGCAGTTGCCTGAATTTTGAAGCTGGACTCCTGCCACTTTCTAGCTCTGTGACTTTGGGCAAGTTTTTGTTTTCACCCCTCTGAGTCTCCATTTCCTTGCATTGCAGAATGGAAATCTAAGAGATAAGTCACTTACCGCTAGAAGAACCCTGCAAAGGCAGATTCCTGAACCCAGTCCTCCCTTCCACACCTAACTGGGAACTTTCTTTCAAAAATGTAGTCTAGTGGCTTGATAAAGAATCAGATGTTTCAGACACTAGCACATCAAACCACTTCCTTGATTTCCTCCCAAGATGCCAAAATAAAGAAATTCATAGTTATTTCCTCCCCCTTCCCCCCAAAATGGGAAAAAAAAATATTCCTGCAGCCAATTTCAGAGTCTTAACATGATCCCAGGTGACACTACAGATTTCCCGCAAAGCTCATGGCTCGGATCCTGCTATTTCTATCAACAGAAATGTTAATGTTGACTCTCAGCCACACTTGCTTAGAGACCATTTTTTTCCCCCAAGACCATGTATTTTTAAAAGTCCATAGACTCCCAAGTAACAAACTGTTTCAGAGAATCCCATATTGGATTACTCCCAAAGATCCCCTGGTGGTGCCCTGAAGAACAAGCATGCATTTCTCCCTCTCCCTGTTGCTGGGTGGATGATGCGGGGGCAGGATGCAGCTCCAGTAGCCTTGGCCTCACAGAACATCTTGACATCCACACTCTCTTCCCCTTCCCCTCTTCATGGACTGCTACTCCATGCAGGAGAAGCTCCTCCTGGTGCCCAAGCACCACTGGACCATCCTAGCCTGAGTCCTCTTCATCACACATGCCCTCTTTTCTCCCCTGCCCCTTCTCATCCTTCTAGTCCCACCTCCTCCAAGAAGTTTCCAGTCCTCTCCAGCTCCCTGAGTCGGCAGGCTCTCTCTTCTGAGTTCCCAAAACCTTGATTACCTGCACTTCCTCCTTAGCCTCTTTACTGGAAGACTGGATTCCCAGGCAGGGCCCAGTACAGGGGCCTGGCACAAAAGAAGTGCTCGATAAAGCTTTGCCAATTGTTGGGTTAGATAAATGCAAGGCATGGAAGTGGAAATTCAAATTAACTTAGGTCCCAGACATAAATTTTATCAGCCTGAGAACTGGGTCTCCTTGACTCATGTTTAGATCAAGTTCCACTGAACCTGAAGTTGCAAAAGAGAGGAAACAAGGGTTGCTACGAAACACCCTAACCACAGTGTGCACACATCTTGTTTATCATCTGCATGTGATGCTTTTGGTTTTAGAAACACAGGCCTATTGCAAGATTAGTTCTCTGGGCCAGGAACTAGGTCTTCTCTATTGGATCAGCTGACGACAGTCAGGGCTGGGCCTCTACTGAGGGCTAGAACCTCTATCATATTCTGTAACACTTTTCCATAAATGGGCTTCCCTTCAGCAAAATGAATCACAAAGTCAAGGAGGAAGCATACTGAGAAGGAAAAAGGGTGTGTTTTTCCTGCATCATTAGCTTATTTTATTTCATGGACAATGTTGAACTTTGTAATTTATCTAGTTTCCCTTTTCTCATTGGTTGCTAGGAAGCTCAGAGTCAATCCTATGACCCAAAGTGATGATGTCCATTTCTGTATTAGTCTCTTGACTGGCTCCATTTTATGTTTATATCGTCATTTTTTTAATTCTTTTTTTCTCATCAACCTGCTGAAATTTGCCCAAAGTCCTATTTAGAATAAGGTGGAGAATACAAGGAGAAGGGGGAAAAATGGTTCTTGCCCTTGAGGAATCAAGAATGTATATAAGAAGATAAGTAACAAAAATAAAATAACATTATGGAAGCTTTTATTTATTAAATAAATATCAAGTAAAATATTTATTTAGCACTTATTCAAGGCTATTTATAGTATATATCATCTCACTAAAGTCCTCAACAAGCCCACCAGGTAAATATAAAACTGTTGTTTTCCTCAGATTAATATTATAGATAAGAAAGGGAAGCTGAGAGAGATTGTCATGAGACCAAGATTACACAGCTGGTGAATGGTATGAGAGGGGGCCAAGCCCAGGTCTGGGTGATGCCAGAATGTGGAATCATAGGCACCACGTCTACAAAATCACATATTAGGGGCACAAAGTGAAGGTGCTATAGTGGGGTTCACAGACAGTCTGTGGAGTTAAAAGTTAAGGACGTCGCTTTTGGCTGGCCTGCTCTAAAAAAATGCCAGTATCTTTTTTTTTTTTTAATTGAAGTGTAGTTGATTTGCAGTATTGTGTTAGTTTCAGGTGTACAGCAAAGTGATTCAGTTATATGCCTTTTTTTCAGATTATTTCCATTATATGTTATTATAAGATATTGAATATAGTTCCCTGTGCTATAAAGTAAATCCTTGTTGCTTATTTATTTTATGTATAGTAGTGTGTGTATGTTAATCCCAAACTCCTAACTTACTCCTCCCCATCCCTCTACCTCCCCTTTGGTAACCGTAAGTTTGTCTGTGAGTCTGTTTCTGTTTTATATATACACTCATTTGTATTATTTTTTAGATTCCACATATAATTGATACAAGGCATTTGCCTTTGTCTGAATTCATGTAGTATGATATTCTCTAGGTCCATCTATGTTGCTGCAAATGGCAGTATTCATCTTTTTTATGGCTAAGCAATATTCCATTGTATATACCTACCACATCTTCTTAAGCCAATTGTCTGTTGATGGGCACTTGGGTTGTTTCCATGTCTTGGCTACTGTAAACAGTGCTATTAAGAATATCAGGTTGCATGTATCTTTTCAAATTAGAATTTTCATCTTTTATAGATATATGCCCAGGAGTGGATTGCTCGATCATATAGTAACTCTATTTTTAGTTTTTTAAGAAACCTCCCTACTGTTCTCCATAGTGGCTGCACCAATTTACATTCCCACCAACAGTGTAGAAAAGTTCTCTCTTCTCCACGCCCTCTCCAGCATTTATTATTTGTAGACTTTCTGATGATGGCCATTCTGACTGGTGTGAAGTGATTCCTCATTGTGGTTTTGATCTACATTTCTTTACAAACTAGCAATGTTGAGCATTTATTCATGTGCCTGTTGGCCATCTGCATGTCTTCTTTGGAGAAATGCCTAGTTAGGTCTTCCACCCATTTTTTTGATTGGGTTGTTTGTTTTTCTGATACTGAGTTGTATGAGCTGTTTATATAAAAAGTGCCAATATCTTTGACTCAAATGGGGAATGTTACTAGGTTCACAGTACCTTGGTTGAAATGACAAATAGCTAAGACAGTAAAGAGCCTATGAGTCCCAACTCTACTGCTCCTCACTTCCCCTCAAACCCAGGCTTCAGGGATGTGATGAATTAATAAATGAATGAATGGGTTCATAGATGCTTCACAAGCACTGTTGACCCTGTGCTGATGAAGGAAGCCACACCCAAACCACACAAATGTATTCTGACTACACACATCACAGAGACACACAGACACATTCAGACCCCACAGTGTCCTATAGAGGCATCTGCCTTTTCCAGCATAACATTGCTCACATAAGTGGTGCACACAGTGAAAAGAAAAAAAATAGTAAGCTGGCTATTCTATATACAGAAATAACTAAAAACAGGTCTGCATCCAAAGTAAAGTAGAAGATTCAAGGGGTCTAAGCAGGCAGTTCACACTTAGGTGGCTGGGACAGTGATTTCTGCCAGCAGGGAAAGCCAGTGCTGACAGGGGCTCCCCTCACTAGGCAAAGCCATGGGAGTCTCTGGACTTAATATTCCTGGTGCTTTGCTCAGTTGGGCCTTGGATTACTCTTCCAGTCAATAAGCACTATCAACAGTTGGAAGGCAGAATGGAGTAGTGACTAAGCTCCAGGGCTTTGGAGTCCAAGCTGGGCTCAGATCCCATCTTAGTCATTCGTCAAGGTTCTCCAGAGGAACAGAATATACAATATACAGAGAGAGGGAGAGAGAGCAAGAGACTGACTTAAAGAAGTTGGCTAATGTGATTGTTGGGGTAAGTCCAAAATTTGCAGGGAAGGCCAGCAGGCTGGAAATTCCCGCAGGAGTTGATGCTGCAGTCTTTGAGTTCAAGGGCAGTTTGGAGACAGAATCCCTTCCTCCTGGGGGACCTCAGTTTTTTCTTTTAAGGCCTTCAACTGATTGGATGAGGCCCGTATACAGTATGGGAGGTAGTCTGCTTTACTCAAAAGTCCAGTGATTTAAATGTTAATCTCATCTGCAATGGAATGATTGTGTCCTACCTCCAAATTCAAATGTTGAAACCCTAATCCCAGTGTGATGGTATTGGGAGGTGGGCCTCTGGGAGGTAACTAGATCGTGAGGGTGGAACCCTCATGAATGTCTTTTTTAAGCAGAGGCCAGAAAGCTAGCTCCCTCTCCTTCCATGTGAAGACACTGCCAGAAGACAGTCATCTGCAACCTGGAAGGCTGACACCCTGATCATGGACTTCCAGGCTCCAGAACTGTGGGAAATGAATTTCTGTTGTTTATCAGCCACCAAGTCTATGGTACGTTGTTACAGCACCCTGAACGGACTAAGACAGCAGCTTAAAAATACCTTCCCAATGACATCTAAATTGGTGTTTGACCAAACAACAGGGCACCATAGCCTAGCCAGGCTGATACATAAAATGAACAATCTCAGGCACTTACTGGCTTGGTGACTTTGGCCTCAGTGATGACATAAAGGTGTTGGGAGAGTCAGACAGGGTGCATACATGAGAGCTTTGCCCAGTGTCTGGCACATGGTGAGTGTGGTCAAGTCTAAGTAGGGCTCCTGCAGCAGCAGAATATGGGAGGCATCCAGGCCTCTGGACTTCCTTCAACGTGAATGTCAGTACCAGCTAAGCCACCTTCCCAACCAGGTTCATGCATTCTCTCAGGCTCAGAGAGTAGCTTGGAGCAGGGACATATCCTCATGACCCACTCCTTCCAAGAACACGAAAGCCACAGGTGTCAGCTGTGGTCTCCAGATGGCCTGACCTTGGGGTAACTTCTGAGCTCCACCCTGAGGGCAGTGATGGTAGTGCACTAGCTGAAGGAAGACCAGATTCCATCCCCAGGAGGGCTGTGTCCTTTGTCACATTACAGGAAGGATCAGACTATCAGATACATCCATCCAAGAAAGGATCACCAGGAGCCCCTCAGCAGAGAGTTCTTATATGACAAAGTTAAGCCTAAAAACATAAAGCTTATAGCAAACACACATATAAAAGGGCATTATTTCCCTAAGAATTAAAATCCAAAAATCTAGATAAGTTCCCAAGATCTCCACTATCCAATAGTTTTCAGCCATTGACACTGCCTTAAGATACTGAAGTAAAAGTTAAAATTAAGAAAGAGTGACTTTGTTGAAGTTATAGTGACCTTAAAAATGTCCATTCCAGGCTTGTTAGAAGAATTATGGGGACACATAGCTGCTGACTCCAAGACGACAGCCTGCATGCATATCCTGGAAAAGGAAAGAATTGGACCAAGGGGAGGGTGGAGAGGGAGGGTCCCCACCCCTGCACCCCCTGCACATCCGCAGCGGGAGCAGACACACATGGAGAAGAGACATTGGTGTCTGAATTGTACCTCCTCTTTCTTCTTCTGTGAGACAGTAAAGGCTAGGGTGTCAATGATCTTCTGCTGTAAATCCCAACTTCAAGAATCACATGAAAGCACACTTTCTCTCCCTCCCACAAAAGGAAATAAAACAACCCAGGGGCAAGGTAACCTATGTAAAATGAGCAACCAAGTGTGCAGAGACACCTAAAGGGCCAGAGCACAGCCAAGACCCCTCGCTGATCCCTGTCTGTCCAGACTTGGAGCCTAGTTCAGTGGTCCAATTCAAAAGGTGAGTGTCTCAACCAAAACTTCAGGAAGGAGTCCTTGTTGATGAAAAGCAAACATTCCCAGAGGAGACTGGCATCCTGTTCTTCTCCAGGAGTTGTTCCTGCCTCTCCATGGCCCCAGGACTGGTCGTCCTTCACTTTCCCTGGTTTATTTCCACTTCCAGTCCTGAGCAGTGGATTTCAGCCCAGACTGCATTCAGCCTCCTTACCAAATATAACCCAGTACCTCGCTTCATGCCCCACACTGTTCTCAGAGCAAGGGCCCAACAGCACTTTTCCTGCCCTCACAGAGCTGACATTCTTGGCCTTTACGTCTTCCATTTCCTCCTGTGAAACTGCCTTTCACAAGTCTTGACCTCCAGCTGGGATCTGACCCCAGAGCTCTAGCCTGGCTGGTCCTTCTGGGTGGCCCATCATCAATTCAAACTCACCAGGACCCAATCAAGTTTTTCTTGACCCTCCCTGCTCCTCCCACCCTTTACATCCCTATTCCTGGCAATGACACCACTACTTACCCAGTCACCCCAGCCCCGAACTTCAGTAACAACAGAAATGGGTTACATCTGCTCAGTGCTAAATGTGTCCCAGGCATGTATATTGTTTAATTTAACCCTCACCACCAACCTATGAGGGGAGCTTCATTACAGATGGGAAAAGGGAAGCTCAGAAAGGTTAAATAACTTGCCCAAGGCCACACAGCTAGAAAGTAGTATAACCAGAACTCAATCCAGGTCTATTTCCAAGAGTAACAGGTTTTTTTCAGTGTGTCCAGGCACCCCTGGGGATCCCTGAGACCTTTTCAAGGATCTGTGAGGTCAGAGCTCTTTTCACAATAATACTAAGATGTTACATGCCTTTTTAATTCTCCTTCTCTTGCAAGGTCCAGTGGAGTTTCAGTAGCTGTGTGATAACATAGTATCATAATAGATTGAATGTAGAGACAGATATGAGAATCCAGCAAGCTGTCTTGTCAGCTGGACATCAAAGAAATCTTAAAAAATGGAAAAAGATGTAAAAATGCCTCTCTTCTCACTAGTTTTTTTCATTTTGGAATGTATAATTATTTTGTTATTGAAGTATAGATGATTTACAATATTGTGTTAGTTTCAGCTGTACATCAAAGTGATTCAGTTATTAGAATATATAATTATTAATCATAAAACATGTTAATATGTAGTAAGTTTATTCTTGTTATTTAGGTTTTTCTTAGTTTTATTTTCTGATATGGTAAACATCAATGGATATAACCATCAGCAACAAAATTCAGTAATTTAAAAAAGTATAAAGTGGTCCTAAGACTAAAAAGTTTGAGAATCATTGATTTAAAGCTTTTTCTACTGTCTCTCCTTTCCATTTCCTCAACATCTCACATCTAAATACTTTAAGAGCCTTCAGATGTCTTCTGGCCTTCAGGCTGCCTGCCCTTGATCCAGCTTGTCTGGCATCTGCTATTTGTGGATTTCTCTTGCTGTTTCCTACCCAACATCCCTTGCTCTTCTTCCTCTTCTTTTCAATCTTTAAATTATGGTTAAAGGGAGGTGGGTCTAGCTCAGGGCTAGAGCACATGCTTACCGTGCACAAGATTCTGAGTTCAATCCCCAGTACCTCTACTTTTTTTTTTATTTTAAACATTTAAAAAATAAATTATGGTTATATATTATTTTATTTTAAACATTTTAAGGCAAATACTTTAATATGACACGTGCTCCCATGTGTATTGCATACACTTTATGAAATAATTTGTATTCCCTGAAAATCCCTGGTTAAGTCTAGGTCTTTGTTTTGGGGAGGAGGTAATTAGGTTTCCTTATTTATTTTAATTATTTTTTAATTTAAATTTTTTTCCTTATAGCTATTTATTTATTTATTTATTTATTTATTTATTTATTTATTTATAACTGGAAGTAATGGGGATTGAACCCAGGACCTCATACATGCTAAGCACACATCTTGCTGTTGTGGAAAAATGTTTTACAGCTCAGTTGTGACAGCAACCTGGATCTGGGCGAGAGACCAAGCAGCACTCACAGAGTTGGAGAACTTACTTTTATGATGCCAGCAGGCCCAGATAAGTTAATACTTCAAGCTCTGGACCCCGTCTGTAGGTTTACACAGGCCTTTTATAGGCTGCCGGTTTTACACTTTGCAACATCATATGCAAATAAAGTACAACAGAAATTGACCAACCAGGAACAAGCTTTGTAGAAATATACCGAATCAGGAGTGAGCTCCAGGCAAATGAAGTACTACATATGGACCAATCAGAAGTGAGAGTAATAACCAGTCAGAAGTGAGAGTAATAACCAATCAGAAGTGAGAGTAATAACCAATCAGGAGTGAGAGTAATAACCAATCAGAAGTGAGCTCAGGGAACCAATAGAATTTTAGGTGTAAGTTAGCCTCTTTAGAGGCAAAAAGTGAGATAAAGCCTCTGGGCCAGGGAACTGGACAGTGCTGGGAGGAGAGTAGCATCCCTGCCTAGGGGTCCTACCGGTCTTTTTATGGGGCTTCCCGCCTCACTGCCACTGAAATATACCCTCTCCCCCATGGTTAAGTCTAATTATTTAAAGTGAATCTCGTTTAAAATGCTCAGGAGAACAACAAAATTAAGAATGCTTTGAGAAAATGGTTCTCAAACCTGAGCTTGCATCAGTCACCCGGAAGGCTCGTGAGCACCTAGATGGCTGGCCACAGCCCAGAGTTTGTGGTTCAGCGGGTCTGGGGGGCCTGAGAGTTTGCATTTCCAACAAGTGGTTCCTGCTGCTGCTGAGGCAGGAACCACACTTTGAGAACCACTATTTTAAGGAAATAATTCCCAATTTATATTTTAAATTAAAGTAAATCACTATACATAGTTTGCTTCATGTACGTAACAATATCACATCTTTTCATTCAAAATTGGCCCTGTGAACTGATAAGCTTAGCTTGAACACACAGGTAACTTGAATAGGTGAGTGATTTTTTTTGAGGATTACTATCTTCCTCCAGAGGGGCGTGAGGAACTTTCTTTAGTTTTGTTGTGTGTGTGTGTGTGTGTGTGTTTTTCCCTTAAGTCTGTACTCTTAATTGCCGATGACAGAGACTCAAAGTGGACTGATCTAAGCATAAGAGATTATTGGATGGGTCAGGGCTTCAGGCACACCAGGGTCCAGGTGTCACCTTCATCATTATCAGGAATCTGACTGCACCTTTGGGCTCTGCTTTCCTCATATCGTCTCTGCTCTGAGCCACGTTTTCTCTCCACATGGTGATGTGGTGGCCCCAGCCACTTCAAGCCAGGCTCACACCAGCCTAGTGATCTCTGTGGAAAGACAAAGCTCCTCTTTGCTAGCAGGCCTAGCAAAAGTCCAAGGGTTGATGCTGTGGCCTATATTGATTGTGTGTTTGTGTGTGTGTGTGTGTGTTAAAATATGCATGACATAAAATTTACCATTGTAATTATTTTTAAGTGTATGGTTTTGTGGCATTAAGTATTACAATTCATACTGTTGCAGTCATTACCACCATTGTTTTTTGGGGGGTAGTGTGCTGCTGATTATCCTTTAAGGAACCACCTATCCCCAAATTCCATTCCATGTGGTTTGGTGGGGCTTCCCCTGTTTCAGCTCTAGGGGTGCATGTGAAACTCATGCCTGGCCAATGGGCATTGTCTTCTAGGCCAGTGTTTGGTCCAGGGACAGCCCTGGATGAAGTTGGGTCAGAGTCGATACTCATTGTCCTGGGTTATGCCGAAGCTACTGGGAGAGGGGACTCTTTTTTAATGTTGCTAAACCAGTGGGATGTCAGTGCTTCTGGAGGCCACTCCTGGAGGGTGACTGCCTGAAAACCCACAGAGAGGAAAGCAGATGCAAGAAGTAAAGAGACAAAAGACACTGAGGCCTTAGTTGTTTAAGCCAATACACTTTTCTTCTCCTCCTCCTCCTCCTCCCTCTCCTTCTCCTTTTCTGCTTGCAAGGAGTCCCCATAACTAGCCCAGTATGGTAGGCAGACTAAGAGCCCCAGCAAAGGTCCGTGGCCTAATCATCCTAATCCCTGGAACCTGCTACCTCACATGGCCAAGGGCAGTTAAGGTTGCAGATGGAATTAATGCTACTAATCAGATGCTCTTAAATAGGGCGTGGCCTGGATTATCCAGGTGGGACCCATGTAATCACAGGCGTTCTTAAAAATGGAAGCCCAAGGGAGGAGAAGAGGGCCGAGCGATGTGGTGTGATAAGGCCACGCTTAGCCTTTGCTCGCTTTCAGGATGGACTGAGAAGCCATGAGCCAAGGAATGCAGAAGCCAGAAAAGGTAAGGAAGCAGATTCTCCTGCAGAGCCTCCAGAAAGGAAGGCAGCCCTGCTAACACCTAAGTTTTAGCCCAGTGCTACCCGTGTCAGACTCCTAACCATTGGAACTGTAAGATAGTACATTCGTGTCATTTTTCAGGCACCAAATTTCGGGTAATTTGTGGCAGCAGCCACCAAGTAGGTGATAATTTGCTACAGTTTAGCTTAAAAAACTAAAACACCCTGGATTTGACTCGTTGCCTCCTAACACTGCCTGTGAAAGCACAGCCGTTTGGTTCCCGCAGGACACACTCCTCGCCGAGAACTCCGGCCCTTCACGGTGGCCCGTCTGGCCTCAGCCTCTTTCCAGCCTCAAGTCTCCACTGGTGCTTCTTTCAGTATTTTCTTCAGCCAGGGTCACTCTTCTCATTTTCCCCTCTGGGTCTTTGCTGTTAAAACCCCTCCTTTCCATCTCTTCCCCCCCAAATTAGGCCATGCCCTGCCTGCTGTCAGCCATTGCAACCCCACCTTCAGGGCTCAGCTCTCGTCCCACCTCCTCTAGATGACCTTCATCCTCAGCCGCCACAGCAAACACTCATTTGGCCATGGTCCACGCCTGCCTACAGCTGCTACTGTTTCAGACGTGCGAGGACAATTGTCCGTCTGGCCCTGCCTTGCCGACCCCAGAGGGTCTGCATCCTTCCCAGGCATCTCCTATGCTCCACACCTCCAAGCCCTTCTTCTCAGAGAGGAGAAAATGGGCTCTGAGAGGGCAAGTGATGCCTCCAAAAGCCTCCTGACTTTCAGTCCTCAGATCTTTCCACTTTCCCCACGGCCTTCAGGACCTCAGTAGAGATTTGTTGCACATGCGATGGCTTGATGGTTTTCTCAACCCGGCTAGATTACTCATATCGCTCCACAGGCCAGCCCTCCCTGCCGGCGTTCCGCAAGGCTCCCTCCCCTTCGTGCCCCCAAGCCAGTCTTTGAGCCATGACTACAAAACAGCCTGAAAGTTTGTATGAGCAGAGCAAGGTTTGTCTCCCAGCCCAGCAGAGTAACATGAGGGGGGTGTGTGTGTCCGTCTTTTCCTGCTTTCCTTTAGAGCTTGAATGAGGTGTGCTTGGGGAACTTTACCAAAGCTGAGGGATGGATGATCCCCTGCTGAGCCCCACCCAGCTCTGAGCCCCTCCACAGGAAGCAAGCAGCTGTTAAAGTGACTCAGCAAGATTAGTGGTTTGTTTTTTTTTTTAGGAGAGTTTATATATGTTTTTATTGAAGTACAGTCAGTTTACAGTGTGTCAATTTCTGGTGTACAGCATAATGCTTCAGTCATGCATGAACACACATATATATATATTCTTTTTCACCATAAGTTACTATAAGATGTTGAATATAGTTCCCTGTGCTATACAGTATGAATTTATCTATTTTATATATATTAGTATCTGCAAATTTCAAACTCACGATTTATCACTTCCCACCCTCTTCCCCTCTCGTAACCGTAAGTTTTTTTCTATGTCTGTGAGGCTGTTTTGTAAATAAGTTCATTTGTCTTTTTTTTTTTTAGATTCCACATATAAGTGATATCATATGGTATCTTTTATTTTTCTTTCTCTTTATGGCTTACTTCACTTAGAATGACAATCTCCAGGGCCATCCCTGTTGCTGCAAATGGCATTTTATTCTTTTTTATGGGTGAGTAGTGTTCCATTGTATATATGTACCACATCTTCTTTATCCAGTCACCTGTCAATGGACATTTAGATTGTTTACATGTCTTGGCTACTGTAGATAGTTAACCGCTTTTCTTTGAGCCTTGATTTTCTCGTGTGTAAATTAAGGAATGCGTGCCATCAGGCTCAACATCACTGGTTAGTCAGGGAAAATGTGAATTAAAATAACAATGAGATACCATTTTCACCCATCAGGTAAGCAAGAAGTTGTGAAGTGACAGCTAAGGTTAGAGGGAAAACTGCTAACATTCGCGCATTACTCGTGGGAATCTGAGTAGCTACAACACTCGGGGAAAACAGTGCAGCAGTATCTTCAAATAAAAAACATGCACATCATTAGTGGTCAGGAGAGAGAGTACCTTGGGAGTGGAGTGTAGGAGGTGGGCTCCTTGGGTACTGACAATATTCTGTCTCTTGATCTGGATACTGGTCACACTATGTTGTATTTGTTGTGAGAATTCATTTATGAATAACTGCACATTTATGATATGCTTCTTGGTACATACCTTATACTCTGATAGTTTTTTAATATTATGTTTGCCTTTGATCCAGTAATTTCTGTTTTAGAAATCCTATAGAAGTAAAAGCACCAATATATCAGTATGTAAGGATTCATTCACAAGTATGTTTATTGATTTGCAGTGACATAAAAACTGAAAATAACCTGACTGTTAATTATAGGAAATAGGTGACTAAATATGGTATATCCATGCTGTGGAACCAGAAGCAGCTATATATTGAGCTGAGAAAGGTTTACAATATATCGTTAAATCGGGGGTGGGAGAAGCAAGTTGCAGAGTAAGATGTATATGATTCCTTTTTTTTTTTTCTTTCAGATCTGTTTATTTGGTTTTTGGTTTTTTTTTTTTAAGTTTAATTTGTTCTTAAACTATGGGAAGATCTTTAAACTAGAGTATAGTGCTTGCTTTTTTACAAAAAAGAGTGTCTCAAGTGTTTATTGAAAAGCTTTTTAAAATTAACAATGACTGAAGAATGTGTGGGATTCATCAGTGAATTATGGTGCTTTGCTCTCTACAAAGGTTTTCACACTACAGAGTCCTTCATTCTTTGTGTTACTTTTCAAAAGGGATCTCAAATTTTCCATTCCAAAACTTTCCAGACAACTTTCCCGTTTGGTCTTTAATTTAGAACTGTTTAGATCATCCCAAGAACACTTGTTTTTTTTTTTAAAAAATTCAGAATAATTAAGATACTGATGCTTTTAGGAGCTTATATTTTTATTAGGACTTTATTTGAAAATCTATATAGATTCTATTTAATTTTTCTAAGCATTACCGAATAAGCAGACTTTATAAAAACATACACATAAATGTGCCAAAATAATAACCTAATATTTGTATGTCATTTCTACCTCAAGTATCCCAAAGCACTTTGCATGCAAATATTTATTCTATTTCATAGATGAAGAAATTTAGAGACTGGAATAGCCATTGTAGCACTGTGTATGTAGCAAAAAATACCCTGAGCTGGAAGATATGATTCCACTTTTGTAAAAGAGAAGGAACTCACACTCACATGTGTTTGTATGTTTGAGTATGTGTATTTGAGCATAGATGAAGTTGTAGAGGGCCCACCACGCTGTTAACTTAGGTGCCCTCTGAAATGCAAGGTTGGAGGAGAAGGAGGGGAGATTTATATATCTCTATACTTGTTATAACAAGCATATTACTTTTTAATTAGAAATTTAAATAAACCAAGAAAAAGGAGGACATGGGATCCAAGAAAGAGTGGCTACACTCTGGGAGAGCAGAGAAGGGATTTCCCAGGATGATAGCTGAGCGTCAGATCTGGAGAACAATTGGTGCTGATTCGACAGAGCAGGAGGAAGGAGGGCTTCTGGAGGGTAGTCTTTGGAGGGGGGTGAGGACAAATTGATAATGATGGTGAAGTTGACAGCCAGAATATAAGGGCAAATACAGAGGTTGGGTGGGGGAGGCAGTTAGAAACTCTAAGAAGAACATAAGTCTCTAGAAGAAAATAACTACAGTATATTTTACTTAATTCTGCTGCTGGTGATAAATAATCATTGTAATGTAAATGCAGTTTATTCATTAACTTCTAGAATCCTTCTACAAAGATAAAGGAGTTTTATGATAAAGTATATACATAATAAAATGTGTATTTATCAAAACTGCCAAGGTATAAATGAAAATGATTTGTGAAGTTGAAGGAAAGTGAAAGGCAAGGGTCCAGACACTAATATCCTCATCTTACTGGATGGTCAAGAGATGGAACAATAAATACACGTGTGTATTTACATATGCACATTAATGTTATTTACACATGTATATACATAAATTCATTATAATATATAATAGTTTAATCAAAAACAGATCTAATATTGGGAGCTAGATTTTAAGAGGTAAAGAGGGGAGTGTTACGAGCTATATTCTTTACTATCATTGGAAGAGGTCAATAGATAATGTTTTAAATTGATAAATCAAGAAGTAGTGATATGAGCATGTTATTACTACATATCCAGGAAACCAGCAAAAGACAGTGAAACAGGCTCCCTCCTGGGAGTGGCTGAGGGGTGTGCAGGGGAGGACAGGACTAGGGACTGCTACTGTTCCTTTTAAACTCCTTGAAACTAATTTTTTTAACTAAGAATATTTCTTAAATTTAAAAAATCATTTAAAATTAAAACTCTTAAAAGAAATTAATGCAATATTGTGTGTGTGAGTTTAAGTAATATTCAACAAATTCTTCTAGGGGAAGTGTATAGCTCAGTGATAGTGTGCTTAGCATGTACAAGGTCCTGGGTTCAATCCCTAGTTCCTCCATTAAATAAAATAAACCTAATTATCTCCCGCCAAAAAAAAACCAAATTCTTCTAATTTGGGAATAAGTGAACTAAAAAGATCAAGAACTTCTTATTATTGGTAACCAACATCTTAATGGCCTGGAAAGACTTAAGAAACTAGGTCAGAATCCTAAGAATCATATTGAAGTGATGGATTTTAAAAGCCCTTAAAGGAAACACAAGAAGTTGCTGGGAAGGTAGAGTGGGAGAAGACAGTGTTACGGAACGATGAGGAAAGAGGCGTTCCAAGGAGGGAGCCTCAGTTTGTCAAATGCCATGCTATCAGGAGGGCAGGAATGATGAGGACTGAGAAATTTCCATTGGGCTTAGCAATACAGAGGTCCCTGGACTTCTAGGCAATGGCTAAGTCCACCATATGCTGTGTGCACGTATACTGAACTATATGTGCAATATTGGTGCTAAGACACCTGTAGGAATGTGAGGGGAGAGTTGTGTTTTTTCTCATGCAGAGTTCAAGCTGTCATCCCTAGGGAAGAGATGCTCTAGTATAGGAGAAAGGATTGCATCTCCATAAGCAGGCACTCAATTTTCATTTTAAACCAGATGTCACCAGAACAAAGCCTTTCTTAGAATGTGAAAGTGGGGGAATCTGAGTATTTTCTCCACCACAAACTTGTCTGGTTCCTGAGACGGTCCTGGTCCTGTATGCAGAGTAGTTAATGCTGCATCACTGAGATAACTGTTTTGTATTGCCATTCAAATCCCCCAACAATTGCTGCTTACCTAATCTGTGTTCCTTGTCAAACAATCTTTTTTTTTCCTGTCTGTTTTATTAGGTAGAATTATTACAGTTTGACTACACATACACATTATATTGTATGCAAATACATATATACAGTATACTGCACATTTTTTTAGTTTACATATATGTACTGTACATAAATGTACACACTTTTTCTTTGCCATCCTTGAATCATTCTAGTACATTCTCCAGGGACAAGAAGGGAGTCCCTAGCTTTCATATAGGCGGCTTCCCCTTGGGCCCTGAGAGACCTAGTGCTGTGGTTACCAATCTCAGGGCCCCTCTGGCAAGCACCCAGCAGAATTCTCCTCCTTGTACAGAAGGAGGTGAACTTGGAGGAGAGAGTTGCAGCTCCTTGGCTACAGAAAGCTGCTGGGAATGTTCTGTCCCCAGGCTGGGTCCTCCTTGGGAACCAAAGGCACAGAGTAACTTGGTGGTTCACGTGTTTCTCCATGTAGAAGCTATTCCAGTACATTCTAGCTTCCTCAGCTCTAATAGCAGAGCTTCTTGCAATTAATGTACATAAGAATCACATGGGCTTCTACTAAAATGTAGCTCCCTGGACCCCACCTCCAGAGTTTCTGATTAGTTCAGGGCTGGAGCCCGGGAATCTGCGTTTTAAGTACCTTGAAATGATTCTGATGCAGGTGGGTCTGAGGACTTGGCTCTAGGAAACAACGTCCTATGGCTTATGCTCATACACTCTATTATTAAAAATATAATCTTAAGTATAATTACTTCAATTATTCAATAGTCTTTAACTATCATTAAATAGTAAATTCCTGCTGCTGACCTTGGATCAACAGAGTTACCCATGTGAGAAGCAGCTTCATTAGCAGTCAGCCCTTGAATTTGGAGCTCATCTGTGAAATTTGTTTGTTCTGTCTGGCAGCTTAGTGCCATCTCTGCTGAATAGTGGTCACCCAAGCCTCTAATATCAGCTGCTCTGGAGGGTGTCTGCTGAGTTCTCTAAGCACCCCAAGCAATCTCAGTGACTTTCACTTAAAATGCATGATCACCTATCCAGTCAGATCATTCCAAACATCCCTTTTGTGTTTGGTATACATGCTGTATTGAGTTCGTGTGATCCAAGCTATGTATCCTCTGCAAATTAAGGCAGTAAAAGCTGGCCCGTGGAATTAAATTACCACTTGGAGCTCTCTGACACATCTTCAGTGAGTGAAACTTAAGCTGTTCTTCCAGAGGAGCTTGCGAATCGTTTGTAATTTTTAAGTGGAATATAATTAGATTTTATGGGCTCCATACACGGAAAAATGAAAGAGAAAATATTCATAAGCAGAATTCAAAACTCTTGAATCTAAAGGGCAATAAGTTTTTAATATAAATCCACCCTATAGTTTTGCATCATCAGTAGAGCAGAGTGGAAATTATTCTGTTCTCATTTTTATAATTTCTTACATGACTGTACCATTTTCTTAGTGTCCAAGCAATAGGTTTGGGGTAAAAATTAAAAGCATAAAAATCACCCAAATGAGATCACAAATGACTCTGAAGGGTGATGAGTCTCTTGATAAGAAAACCTGACTTAGGGTGGTAACAGGAAAGGCAAAGTGATTAAGATAAGCAGTGGAGGATAAGTGAGGGCGATAACGCAGAAGGAAGTTGGGGTGCAGAGCTCTGTACTGAGGGAGTTGCTGTGCGGCTGCTGCAGGCCTTGTCACGTCCAGAAACTTAGCATCCAGCAGGTTCTCTGGTTGGTTTTTATTAACCGTATTTTTGAATCCAACTTTCAGATAGAGCATGTATAAGGCTTTCCTATCTTTCCTGTCTGTTATATAAATACTGGGTCATGACGTCCCTGAGCAATTACTGGCTTAAAGAATCTGGTTGGATTATATGGGTGGTATGGGTTAAGTGGGTGACACTTTATGAAACCTGTACTTTCTCTGGGATTTCTCCTTGTCACATAGCTCCTGGCTGCTTTCTTAATTTTTTTCCCATTCTAAGTTGAAAAATAATAAAAGCAATGATGAAAACAACCTAAATGAATATTAAGCACCCCCAACTGATTTTTCCCCCAAACAATTACAGATCTCTGGAGTGCAAAATGACTAAAAGGCCCATTTGTGTACTGACACGTACACTACAAATGCATCTGTGTACACTGGGTCATTTAAAAAATATCACCGCCCTAACATATTTGAGTTCTCTATCTTCATATCTCATGATTAGTAATTAATTGTGATAATCAAAAACATACATGCAATGCAGGTCGTTATGAAAAGTTTGGAAATACTACAATAGCCACTTAGCTACAAAATGGACAATTTAAAAAATCTATGTATATATAATAGCTATAATTATGATTTGGACAATGTATGATTTTAGGTTAATTTTCCCTTATAGCTTCTTCCTGGCTTAATGACTTGTCAGCAAATTTTACTTTAGATGTAATTGTCCCTTTAAAAATGTTTTAATTGTTGGGGGGAGGGTATAGCTCAGTGGTAGAGCACATGCACAAGGTCCAGGTTCAATCCCCAATACCTCCATTTAAAAAAATAAGTAAATCTGATTACCTCCTCCCCCCAAAAAATGTTTTATTGAAGTATATTTGATATACAATATTAGTTTCAAGTGTACAGCATAGTGATTTGACATTTATATACATTATGAAATGGTCACCTGGAGAAGTGTAGTAACCATCTGTCACCATACAGTTACTGTCTGTAAGTAATACTATTGATGATACACCCTGTGCTTACATTACACCCCTGTGACTTGCTCATTTTATAACTGAAAGTTTGTACCTGTTAATCCCCTTCACCTATTTTGCCCAACCCCTCTGGTGGTCACCAGTCTGTTCTGAGTCTGTTTCTGTTTTGTTTGTTTTTAGATTCCACATGTAAGTGAAATCATGCAGTATTTGTCTTTCTCTGTCGGACTTTTGTCACTTAGCAAAATACTCTCTGGGTCCACCTATGTTGCAAATGGCAAGATTTCATTCTCTTCGTGGCTGAATAATATTTCATTGTCGTGTGTGTGTGTGTGTGTGTGTATCTATCTCAATATATACCACATCTTCATTATCCATTTATCTATCAATGGAGTTGTTCTTTCCTAAGTCCACTTAAACTAATATGGATAGAACCAAAGTTAGCAGCTTGCTAACTTTGTAAAAGATATTCATATTGATCTTATTTCAAACAGCCTTGCCCTTTACTAGCTATGTGACCTTGGACAAGTCACTGAAGCTCTCTGAGCCTCAGTTTCACATCCTGTGAAAGGAGGATAATAGTTTCTATTTCAAAGTTTTCGAGACAATTACATGAAACAACGCATATAAAGTACTTAGCAGGGGGCCTGGAATAGATTAGCTCATGCTCAATAACATTAGCTTTTATAAGTATATTTGATATATAAGGTATAAAGAAACTCCAAAAGTAAACCAGTAAAAAGCAAGAGTTGGCAAACAATGCCCACAGGCCAAATCCAGCCTGCCGCCTGTGTTGTGGGCACATTTTTATTGTAACCCAGCCATGTTCATTTCCGTATTGTTTACAGCTGTTTTCACAGCAGCACTGAATAGTTGCAATGGACTACATGGCCCGAAAAGTCTAAAATATCTATCATCCGGCCCTTTAAAGTTTGCCAACCCCCAAGTATAATAATTTAATTGGCCAAAACAAAAACTGCATTTGAAATGTGGACATGGCTATTTCCTAGGCAAAAATAAAAACAAAAAAAGGAAAATACAAAATCTATCAAGCCCTTCCTCTCACATGATTTGGGGGGAAAGTAACAGCACTGGCTCGGGCTGTGATGGGAGGAACAGAGATGAACAAGATGTAGGTCACCCAGAGACCTCCACTGAGTTACAGGCAACCATGAGGAAAGGAGAAAAGTCTCTCCCTCACTCAGTGCAGGCCCCTGAGAATAACAGCAAAGAAAGGAGAATGGCATTTAAACAAACCTGTCCTTAATAACCAGGATTTCCCCCAAAAGATAGCTTGCACCACCTGGAGGACCCTAACGTGCATATACAAATTTCAGTGCTTCCTCAGATAACTGCTCAGGATTGACAGGTAATGTGCAGTCTTCCGTACAGGTTTCAACATATACCTGTTGAAGGAATGCTGCTTTTAGCCTATTGTCTACATCTTGCAAGACTGAAAGAAAATGGCAAGGACTTTTGTATCCCAAAACCCCACTTTTTTTTTGGGGGGGGGGGTAAAGCTCAGTGACAGAGCAGGTGCTTAGCATGCACGAGGTCCTGGGTTCAATCCCCAGTACATAAGTAAACACACACATACCAATTACCCCGCCTTGCCAAAAAAACCCACTTTCTATTAGTTCAGTATGTAGCTTTCATCCCAATTCCTGGTTTTAGGGGGAAGGAAAAGAAGAAAAAGCTATCTAAAATAATTTTGGCTCCGCTAGGTCACTGATTCTAGCCCAAATTTTCACGTTGACAACACTTCTGAGGGTTGTGGGTATACATATTTCATGTAAGATTTTGCAAAATTAGCCCAGAATAATGAACCAACTGTCTAGGTAAGGGAGAGCCTTTATTACTCTTGAGTGATTCTATAGTAATAGGGATGAAAACAACAAAGCAGCAGATTTGACAGGGTTCAAGCAGATAGAAAGGTATGAAAGAATCCAGCATTGCTAAGAAACCATATTTATTTCATGATGAAATTACAGTGAGAGACATGACATTGCCATGACTCTAGACCTTAGTGAAAACCAATGGGTACTAAATAATAGAGGCAGTTTTTTTCTTTGGATGGAGACCTAGATCAGCCACTGCAGCCACGTTAGTTTCCTAAACTAACCCTCAGCGTCATCCACTCTGCACCATGCCCAGCACAGGAGAGGCTAGGGCAGCAGTTCTTAAGGAGGGGGGTGGGGGATGGGATCCAGGGAGCCTCAGAGTGGGCAGGAGATCCCATGAAACTATCTTCATAAGAAGATGACATTATCTTTTTCATTGTCACTCCCCCAAATGCAAAGTGCAGTTTTCCAAAGGCTACATGGCATGTTATATCACACTAGTTATGAGAATCAACCACTTTCTATTAAGCTAGACATGAAAAATGTCTGCAAAGTGTAAAATATGCCACTTCTTTTGGAAAATAATTTTTTCCCAAAATTGTTTAAATCTAATGGGTTTATTAACAAAAACTGTTAAAGTTATGTTCTTAAATTGAATTTCAAATAGGGTACACATAGAAAGATATAACCTATATAAACAAAAACTCTTTGGCATCCTCAATTTTAAGTACAAAGGGGCTTTGAGGCCAAAAAGGTTGAGAACTACTAACCCAGAGAAGCAATGAGGTCTCAGAAGGCACTGGGACGCTGCACTCAGGGAAAGCAGTTTGTGAAATAGGCCATGTGAATAAAGTGCGTGACTGCAAAGCCACTAGTGAGATTTTCTGCTGATAACAGAAGAAAAGGTCTTAAACTATGAAGTCACTACAGAAAGCAAATGACAAATGGCTGTTGTATGTTGATGGTTATTAGGATAAAGACTGGTTTTAAGATCACTGCCTGTTATACTTGAATTTTATCTTTTGAACTCAAGTTGAAGAATGCAGTTGGGGAGACGAAAAGCTATCAAGATTGAAGAGGCTTTTTTTTTTTTGAGGCACAGTTACAGTGTGTCAGTTTCTGGTGTACAGCACAATGTCCCAGTTATGCAGATACATACATTTGTCTTCATGTTCTTTTTCATTAAAGGTTAATACAAGATATTGAATATAGTTCCCTGTGCTGTAAGAAGAAATTTGTTTTTTTAATCTATTTTTATAAATAGTGGCTAACATATGCAAATCTCAAACTCCTAAATTTATCCCTTCCCACCTGCTTTCCCCTGGTAATAAGTTTGTTGACTATGTCTGTGAGTCTGTTTCTGTTTCGTAGATGAGTTCATTAGTGTCTGAAGAGGCTGTGTCTTACAGAACATGTTCTAGAGCTGAGTACAGTAACTAGCACAAAGAAAGAGCTCAGTATTTCTTAAGCAAATGAATGACTATAAAATTGGCAAGTTGAATGAGGTTGAGAGCAAAATGGCCATAATCAAGAAAGGCTTATAACGGGGATTTGTTCTAGAATCAGTTCTCAAAAGAGTGGAAGAAATGAGAGTAGCTGTGATGCAGAG
Source organism: Camelus ferus (assembly GCF_009834535.1). Classification (NCBI taxonomy): domain Eukaryota; kingdom Metazoa; phylum Chordata; class Mammalia; order Artiodactyla; family Camelidae; genus Camelus; species Camelus ferus. The sequence continues at coordinate 49,433,328 of NC_045706.1, read as the reverse complement.
CCATCTCACTCTCCCCAAGAAACCTCCCTCCCTTCTTGGCCTCCTCGGAGCCTCTTCATTTTCCTTTTAAAGTCTGAGCAAAGGATGGTGTTAGCAATCATTTCATCTCAGGCGGCATAACATCCTAAACTCAGGGACCTAATTGGAACTCTTGATTCTAACCGCACATCTCCCTCACAGAAATGTGCTTCTCCTGCAAACTTAATACGTCCCTTGGTTCTTCTTTTCCCCTCGCGCCTTCCATGTAATCCTCCAGCCTGTCCTATGACTCCACTTCTCTCCATCCCTACTCCATCACCCTAGTCCAAATCACTTAGATTAATCTTAATAGAACCTAGCTTGTCTCCCTGTTTCCCCTCTGGTGTCTCCGCCTTCTCCCTATAATCTATTCTCCTCTTAGGAGCCAGAGCCATTTCTTTAAAATGCCAATCAGGTCATGTCATTCCCCTTTTTAAAATCCTGCAAAAGTTTCCCACTATACCTAGAATAAAACCCAGACTCCTTTTCCCTCAGCTACAAAGTCCTCTCCATCTGCCCCATCCCGTCTTACTCCCACCTCATCTGCTCCAGCCACACAGGCCTTTCCTAAGTTTGGTCCGGCCTGAGGGCCTAGCATTCTCTGGGATGCTCTACCAAGGAATCTTTACTTTGCTGTCCTTTTTTGCTTATTTAGTTCTCAACTCTGTCACCTCCTACCTTCTCCAGAGGCCTTTCAGATCACTGTTGCTGAAGTAGCATCCCTTCTTATTAAATGTTAACCTAGCACTCTGGTTCCTTTCTTAATAGCATTCATGACCTGAAAGCATCTGCTTATTTACTTGTTCCCCGAGACCAGAGCCTTGTTGATCTTGCTCATTATTGCATCCTCTAAGCTTGGAAAAGCGAGAACAGTGCCTGACCCACATTAGACATTTAATAAATATTAAATATTGAGGGAATTACACATTGCTTTTGTACTCAGATTTTTTTTTCCTGGTAAACTGATTTCCAAGGAAAAGCATATTTATTTACCACATATATAAACGTTACAGAATCTTAGACTTGACCTAATCCTAAGCCTTCTGAAGCCAACATACAGAGCTATTCTCTGTATCAGATTTTATAACTGGTCTGGATTTTGGCACTGGATTAGGACTCCATATAAATTCTACATCTCTTCAAATGACTAACTTACATCAGCAATGCTATTATGAAGTGCATATCTTTTTTCAACAGTGTTTAAATGTTTCTAGATGTAAGTATCCTCTGAGAAACCTCAGCCAATAAGGTTTTCCTGGCACAGAGCAGTATCACACTAAGTATATTCAATGAATGAGATTTTTAAATAATTTTATACAAATTTTAAAGGTTACTTTCTATTGAGTTATTGCAAAATATTGTCCACATTCCCCGTGTTGGGCAACACACCCCTGAGCCTATCTCACACCCGATACTTTGTGCCTCCCACTCTCCCACCCCTAGTGAGTGAGATTTTAATGCTTTCTCTCTGTGCAGTGTTACGAAAGAAACATTCTTCTCTGGCTTCAAATAAGGGAATACCTTTTGAAGCATCAAAAATAAGCCAATTCTTACAAGGAAACAAAACAAATGAAAGCTTTTATTAGTGAAACAAGTCAATTTACTATATTTCCAGCAAGGCCTTTTTCCTCTATAATGAGACAAATTACAATACTTTACAACGTAACTTAGTTTTTTAATATTTTCAGAAAGGAAAGATTTTGGGAAGAATAACTATAAGAAGTTACTTTTTCAATTTTAATATAGTAACAGCTTGTCTGCCAGATATACCCCCAGCATTTTCCTTAGCGAATCCATCAAGTATTAGCCAACAAAGAACCTACTTTTAGAAACTGAGGCAGAAAAGGTTTATATTTAAATAGGAAACAAGCAATCTAACATACCAATCACGTGTCACTTTAACAAGACAGTTTATTTACATAATTAGGTATAAATTATTAGGTGAAGGTCCTAGCAAAGGCTCAACTGGTCTATCTCAAGATCAAACTGCTCTCATCCGGTTATAAAGGTAAATATCACAATGGAATGGGACCTGTTTCACTAAAGGCGAAAAAGAAGGTCTCTTCCGTATTGCACAGTTTCTGTCATTAAAAACAAGGATCATTAAGTCAGGGCCATCTTGGTTCTGAATCTCTCCATTTTTGTTGGAAGAAGACTCACCATCTCTTTACTAAGTTCTAGCTCAACTTCTATTTCCTGGGCAGCTTCAGGATGCTTCTCACAGTAATCAACAATAAATTTGTAATGTTCCAGTGATGTTGCCAAATTTTCTAGCTCTTTCTTGGGATCTGCAGTGATGATTTTGCCATAGAGACGGGCAACTCGAAACTTAGCTAACATGGCCGGGCGAAGCACATCTTCCCCTATGTGCTCAGGAAATACTTTATTTGGGTCTCTCAGAGAGTCTAAGAAGAGCTGGTAGTACTTCAGTGCTGACTTATTAAGATTATTTATTTTTTTTACGATGTGTGAATCAGGGTCCCTCAGCTTGTCGGCTATGGCCACCTTCAAATCCATCATATCATAGTAAGCATGTGCAATTTCAAACTGAATCTGTCTATTGACCAGCAGATAATACTGTGGATTCAGGTCCACAATCAGGGGCTCTAGCATGGCTATTCTACGTTTATGCATCTTGCACCGTCTCTCCATGTCAGTTTCAAAGAATGCAAGCACCTTAAATAGAGCACTGTGGTCTTGGACAACTTCAATATGGTCAGTGACATAACCATCAATCTGAAAGAACTCTTTTGCCTCAAAGACATAGTGCTGACCCGTCAAGAAAAGCTCTCTGGCTTCTTCAAAATCTAAAGGTCTCAAGTAGCTCACTTTCTCTTCCACTGCAGAGATGGCATCACACAGTTCACCAGTTCCAAACTGCACAGCTTTTTTCCTAACGCTTTCTTCCTCATCTAGTTCTTTTTTCCTTAAAGCTCTAAGTTCAGATTGTTTATCGAGATCAAGCTCTCCTATGTTGTCCTGAAAGAAAGGAAGAAAGAAAGAAATTATGGTTAAGGAGGACACCGGTCTCCTGCTGTCACTACTAAAGCGAATGTAAGAGTAAAGACAAGAAAGCCCTCTTCCAGCCTGGTTGAGGGAGGTGTTATAATCTTAAACATCCTTTAAAACTTTTCAATTATATTCCAATTATATTAAAAATGAAAAACTAGGGAAAAGTAAGATAAACTGCTTATTACTTCCTCGTTGGGGTGTGAACTCATCTACAGTACCCCTCAGATAAATGTGTATGAAAGAACAGTAAGAGCTGTCAATTGTTGTATACATGTAATACATTATTAATAGTATTTTAACAGAGTAAGACTGTAACCTACATGCTAAAAATACTGCACAGAAATGCCATTAACAATATAACATTCATGCTATGACAAGTCAAGCAAGTTTATTTAGAGATACACATTCCATGGACAGAAAGCGGCTTGTCTTAGAAGGGAGCGCAGCCTAAGATAAGTTATTTAGTGAAATACGTTACAGAGAAATGCTCTAGGTCTCTTAAAGACACTAAAATGAAGGCAGTTAAATCTACCTTCAAGTTATTTCCTCCCACCTGGGGGGTGGAGGTGGTGGTGAAAGGAGCCAAGATGGTTAAAAAACAGAGTAAGCTTATTCTCTTCTTCCTGGACAATAAAATTAAACATCAGATCCCTCAATCCCACTTTTCATTTGGTGTTGTCTCTCTAGACCTGTATTCAAAACAGTAGCCATCTGCTCCATGTGGATAGCTACTGAGCATTTGAAATGTCCAAACTGAGATGTGATCAGTCTGTGTAAAATAATATAGACCCAATTCCCAAAACTTAGTAGAAAAACAATTTAAAACAGCTCAATAACTTTTTAGTATCGTTGACACACAGAAATGACAATTTTAAAAAACATTCTCAGTTAAATATAAATTTAATTTCACCTCTTTTCCTTTTCTAACACAGCCCCTAGAAAACTCAGAATCACCAGCTACATATGTAGTTCTGTTTCTATCGGACAGTACTGCCCCCCACAGGTGACTCCATCCATACCCAGGGCTGCAGCTGCCACCCCTGGGGGACAACTCCAATCTATAGGTACAGCCAGACCCCTCGTCTCAAGCTCCAGACCCGTAACTACAGCTCCCTATGACATCTCTCGGAAGGCTCAAAGACACCTCATCCTCAACACGTCCACGATGGAACTCTTACTCTTCAGCGAACAGGTTCCTACTCCTGTGTTCTCTTAGTGAAGGACACCCCATCAATCTGGACAGCCAGAAGCTGAGGACTCATCCTTGAGAGGCCCCCCTTCTCTCCCCTTTACCCTACACTTCCAGTATCTCACCAAGTCCTTTATATCTTGCCTCTGAAATACCTCTTAAATCCACTCCTTTTTCCTCCATCTCTTCTGCCACCATCCTAGAGCAAGCTCCCTTCACATCTCACCTGGACTGTTCCAGTGGTTTTCTAACCAGTCTCCCTCATCCACTCTTGCTCCCCCTCAATTAGTTCTCCATCCTGCTACCTAACTGATCAGCTAAAACCCCTTCAAGGTGTCCATTCACTGTAGACCCTGCCTGTTCTAGCCCCTTCCTAACTCTCTATTCAGCACCTGCTCTCTCACTGCTCCAGCCCCCAGGCCTTTGTTCCACCCCCTCTAACCCCAAGCTCCCTAGGCCTCAGAACTTTAAAACATGCTGCTTCAGGATCTTGGAATGCTGCGCCTTCTTTTTCTTCAGCCTAGGTAACTCCTACTCATTCTGTAAGCCGCCTTCAGATGTTACTTCCTCCTGTTATGACTTCTCATATCATGTGTGTCTCCTTGGTGGAATATATCAAAGTTGCACTTTCATATGAAGTAAGAAAAAAGAAGTCTTTTTCATTTATATATATATATTTTTTTATTGAAATATTGTCAGTTTACAATGTGTCAATTTCTGGTGTACAGCACATAGGTACATAGATTCATTTTCATACTCTTTTTAACCATAAGTTACTACAAGATATTCAATATAGTTCCCTGTGCTCTACAGAAGGAACTTGTTTATTTTATATATAGTAGTTAGTATCTGCAAATCTCAAACTCCCAATTTATCCCTCCCCCAACCCTGGTAAACATAAGATTGTTTTCTATGTCTGAGTCTGTTTTGTTAATAAATTCATTTGTCATATATATATATATATATATTTTTTAGGTTCTACATATGTCATGGTATTTTTCTTTCTCTTTCTGGCTTCCTTCACTCAAAATGATGATCTCTAGGTCCATCCATGTTGCCGCAAATGGCATTATTTTATTCTTTTTTATGGCTTAGTAGTATTCCAATGTAGAAACATACAACAGCTTCTTTGTCCAGTCATCTGTCAATGGACATTTAGGTTGTTTCCATGTCTTGGCTATTGTAAATAGTGCTGCTATGAACATTGGGGTGCATGTATCTTCTTGAATTAAGGTTCCCTCTGGATATATGCCCAGGAGAGGGATTGCTGGATCATATGGTAGGTCTATTTTCAGTTTTTTGAGGAATCTCCATACTGTTTTCCATAATGGCTGCATCAAAGTACATTCCCCTCAGTGTAAGAGGCCTCCCTTTTCACCACACCCTCTCCAGCATTTATCATTCATGGACTTTTGAATAATGGCCATTCTGACTGGTGTGAGGTGATACCTCATTGTAGTTTTGATTTGCATTTCTCTGATAATTAGTGATATTGAGCTTTTTTCATGTGCCTGTTGGCCATTTGTATGTCTTCACTGGAGAAGTGTTCTGCCCAATTTTGGATTGGGTTGTTTTTTTCTTAAGTGGTATGAGCTGCTTATATATTCTGGGCATTAAGCCCTTGTCAGTCTCATCTTTTGTAAATATTTTTCCCCATTCTGTAGGTTGTTTTTTTGTTTTGCTTATGGTTTCCTTTGCTATGCAAAAGTCTATACATTTAATTAGGTCTCATTTGTTTATTTTTGCTTTTATTCCTACTGCTTGTGTAGACTGCCCTAGGAGAACATTGCTGAGATTTGTCAGATAATGTTTTGCCTGTGTTTTCTTCTAAGAGGTTTATAGTGTCTTTTCTTATGTTTAAATCTTTAAGCCATTTTGAGTTTATTTTTTATGGTGTGAGGGAGTATTCTAACTTTACTGATTTACATGAGCTGTCCAGTTTTCCCAACACCATTTGCTGAAGAGATTGTCTTTATTCCATTGTATGTTTTTGCAACCTTTGTCAAAAATTAATTGACTAAAGGTTGTGGATTTACTTCTGGGATCTGTATTCTGTTCTATTGATCCATGTCTGTTTTTGTACCAATACCATGCTATTTTGATTACTGTAGCTCTGTAGTACTGTCTGAAGTCTAGGAGGGTTATTCCTCCAGCTTCATTCTTTTTCTTCAGTAATACTTTGGCAATTCTGGGTCTTTTGTGATTCCATATAACTTTTAGGATTATTTGTTCTAGTTCTGTGAAAAAAGTCCTGGGTAATTTGATAGGGATCACATAAACCAGGTCTATTTTTGTTCATCATAGTACAATGACTAGTACAGAGCTGGCATAAATAAATACTTAAATCTGTATATGTTAAGTTTAAACTGAAGAAGGCTTTTCAGATAAACAGATGATCAAAGCATGAAGTTTAAGTAACAAAGCCAGATTAAGGAAAATCTCAGTAATTTAATAGCATGGGAACTATCTGAGTTAAAAATAACCAGGTGATAAATTCTAGTGCCCATTCTGGAAAACATCAGCTAAAAAAGGGTAAGAGTTAAACCACAGTGTATTTTTGCTGACATAATTACTTCAAGTGCAGGCCTTAATTCTCTAAATCTTGTTTTTCTGCTTCCTGGCTGCTTGTTTATTTACATGCTTTCTAGACTGCTTTCTGAACAGAAGAAAGCTGATGGATTTTCCTGGCTGCAGCTTCTCTAAGACATAAAACTCCCCAGTTTTTCTCCCCACTTCCTTTCTTTTCCAAATATGCCTCATCTTTACTGTCTACCTCTAAAATGCTCTCACCTTTGAAAAACCCATGCTTTTGGGGTTTGTGGTTTCTTTGGTTTTATTTTGTTTAGTAGTTTCACAAAAGTCTGTATTCTTCACTAGTAAAAATGATTATACTTTAATGCATGCAAACAGAGAAGCAGCGTGACAACTCCTCCAGGAAAGTCTCCTCTGTATCTACACTTGGTATTTGGCATCCAAATGACTAATTTTCCCCTTTGGTGGTTAGGAACTAGAATTCATTAAGTATGGATTAGTAGTAATGATGATACTGATGATGACAATTAACATTTATTGAGGACTAGATCTGTCTCAGACACTTTTCTGAGCCCTTTAGATTTAACCCTCACAGCAACACTAGTAAATCAGTACTATTATTACCTCTCTCCTTCCTGTGAGGAAATTGAGGCACAGAAAAGTAAATTGCCATGAATACACAGCTAAAAAGTAGCAGGGCTGTTTCCAGATATATTTAAACTAATTTTTATCAAAATACATATTTACATACTGTACAAAGTATATAAAGATTTAGTAAGAATTATTTTCTGCCATCAAGTCACTTATAGTCTATAAAGAGGTAAAGGAATAAGATAAGACCATGAATAGGGATAATCTAAGTGCCTTAGGAAGGGTTCTATTGAGCTTAAAGGAGGGAGGTGATATCTGCAGTGGAGGGCATATTATGTCTGGAGATAATTACATGACATGAATATGATGCAGACTCCACCTCTCCCAGAGCTTATGCTCCATCCAAAGGAAAGTCTTCAAGGAAGAGGTGTTATCTGAGACAGGCTTTGACTGATGAGTAAGATTTGAAAAGGCAGAGATGGGGAGAGCAAGAAATATTTATGAGAGCATTCTGCACACCCTGAATAAGGCACATGCAGTGAGCCCAGTGAGCATAATCCCCACGTTAAGCTTTTACTCACATCCTTCTCATTTAAGAAGGAAAAGACCACTTCTGACTGTATTACCTGCATGGAAAGCTGGGCGTTCTGCATGAGAGTCAGACAGTATTTGATCCAGCATCGTGCTATTTCCCCTTTTCTTTGATGATAAAGCTCTGGCACATCTCCATCAGCGTCAGTAGCTAAAACGACACAGTGTGATTTGTGTAAGTTAATGGTTACAACTGTAATTTTCTATTTGTGTACTGCATTCTTTTTTATATCACTTTTTCCTGATTATAAAACAGGTCCTCACTGAAGCAGTGAGAAAAAAACACACCCCAAATTCCTACCTTTCAGAGGCACTCACTATTATTTCCATGTTTCTTTCTAGTTTTTTATGTATTACCTGTAGGTAAAAACTAAGGTCACCATGTATATTAAATTCTGAATACAGATATACCTCAGACGGTGCAGGTTTGGTTCCAGACCACTGCATAGAAAGCAAATATCGCAGTAAAGGAAGCCACATGAATTTCTGGTGTCCCATTGCACACAAAAGTTATGTTTATTATACTCTACTGTTTTAAGCATACAATAGCGTTAAATCTTAAAAATGTACATATCTTAATTAAAAATAATTTATTGCTTAAAGTGCTAATCATCATATGAGGCTTCAGAGGCATAATAACCTTTTTGCTGGTTGGTGGGTCTTGCCTCCATGCTGACGGCTGCTGGCTGATCAGGGTGGTGGTTGCTGAAGGTTAGGGTGTCTGTAGCAATTTCTTAAAATAAGACACAGTGAAGTCTGCTGCATCGAGGGTCTCTTCCTTTCATGAATGACTGCTCTGTAGCATGCAATACTGTTTGATAGCATTTTGCCCACAGTAGAACTTCTTTCAAAATTGGAGTCAGTCCTCTCAAACCCTGTCACTGCTTTATCAGCTAAGTTTTATATAATATTCTTAATCCTTTGTTATTTCAATGATCTTCACAGCACCTTCCCCAGGAACAGATTCCATCTCAAGAAACCACTTTCTTTGCTCATCCGTAAGAAACAACTCCTCACCTGTTCTAGTTTTCTCTTGAGATTGCAGCAACTCAGTGACATCTTCAGACTCCACTTCTAATTTTAGTTCTCATGCTATTTCAGCCACATCTGCAGTTGCTTCCCCCACTGAAGTCCTGAACCCCTCAAAGTCATCCCTGAGGGTTGGAGTCAACTTCTTCCAAACTCCTCTTAATGTTGGTATTTTTGACCTCTTCCCAAATGGCATCTAGAATAGTGAATCCTTCCCAGAAGGTTTTCAATTTACTTCACTCAGATCTGTCAGGGGAATCACTTTACGGCAGTGACAGTCTTATGATTTATTTCTTCAATAAGACTTAAAAGTCCAAATTACCCCTTGATCCATAGGCTGCAGAATGGACATTGTGTTAGCAAGCACGAAAACATTACTCCCACTGTGCCTCCCTGTCAGAGCTCTCGGGTGAGCCAGCTGCACTGTCAATGAGCAGTAATATTTTAATAGTAGTTTTTTGGGGGGGGGGGCAGTAGTCTCAACAGTGGGCTTAACATGAGTAAACCACATTGTAAACAGAAGTGGTGACATCCAGGCTTTGTTGTTCTGTTTATAGAGCACAGGCAGCGCATAACAGCATAATCAGCATAACTGTTAAGGACTCCAGGATTTTCCAGATGGTAAATGAGCATTAGCTTCAATTTCAAGTCACCAGCTGCATTAGCCCCTAACAAGAGAGTCAGCCTGTCCTTTTAAGCTTTGAAGCCAGGAAGTGATTCTCTTCTCTAACTACTGAAGTCCTAGATGGCATCTTCCAATCGAAGGCTGTTTCACCTGCACTGAAAATTGGTTAAGTGCAACCACCTTCATTAACAATCGTAGCTAAAGCTACGGGTAAATTGCTGCAGCTTCTGCACCTACACTGGCTGTTTCACCTTGCACTCCTGTTATGGAGATGACTTCTTTCCTTAAACCTCATGGACCAACCTCTACTGGCTTCAAACTTGTCTTCTGCAGCTTCCTCACCTCCCTCAGCCTTCACAGAATTGAAGAAAGTTAGGGCCTTGCTCTAGATGAGCCTTTGGCTTAAGGGACTGTTGTGGCTGGTTTGAGCTCCTATCTAGACCCCTAAAACTTTTTCCATATCAGTGTTAAGGCTGTTTGCTTTCTTACCATTCATGTGTTCACTGGAGTAGCAATTTAAATTTCTTCAAGAACTTTCCCTTTGCACTCACAACGTGGCTAAATGGAGCGAGACGGAGTATCCTTTGGCCTATCTGGGCTTTCAATGTGCCTTCCTCGCTAAGTGTAATCATTTCTTGCTTTTGATATAAAGTGAGAGACAGGCAACTCTTCCTTTGAACATTTAGAGGTACTGTAGGGTTGTTAATTGACTTAACTTCAATATTGTTGTCTCAAGAAATAGGGAGGCCCGAGGAGAGGGTGGAAGACATGGGAAAAGAACCGGTCAGTACAGTAGTCAGAACACACACAAGATTTACCAATTAAGTTTGTCATCCTATATGAACACAATTTGTGGTGCCCTGGAACAATTTCAAAAGTAAGATCAAAGATCACTGATCTCAGGTCACCATAACAACAACAACAACAAATAATAACAATGATGAAAGTTTGAAATACAGGGAGAATTACCAAAATGTGACAAACATGAAGTGAGCAAATGCTGCTGGGAGAATGGTGCTGATCAATCTCTCAATGCAGGGTTGCCACAAGCCTTCAATTTGTATTTAAAAAAAAAAAAAAAATCAGTTAAGTACAATAAAATGAGGTATGCCTGTATAGCTTTTTCTTCATATATTATACCACTAACATGTTACCCATATCATTATCAACTCTTTAGCATTTTTATTTCTTGGGGGTGGGTAATTAGTGTTTGTTTATTTTTAGAAGAGGTACTGGGGATTGAAACCAGGACCTAATGCATGGGCTCTACCATTTGAGCTATGTCCTCCCCCTACTATCAGTGTTTTATTTTAATTTTTTTTTAACTGAAGTAGTCAGTTAAACTGTCAGTTTCTGGTGTACAGCACAATGTCCCAGTCATGCATTCACATACATATATTTGTTTTCATATTCTTTTTCATTAAAGTTTATTACAAGATACTGCATATAGTTCCCTGTGCTATACAGAAGCTTTTTAAAAATCTGTTTTTATATATAGTGGCTAACATCTGCAAATCTCAAACTCCCAAATTTACCCATTCCCACCCCTTTCCTCCAGTAACTGTAAGATTGCTTACTATATCTGCAAGTCTGTTGCTGTTTTGTAGATGAGTTCATAGGTTTGTTTTTTTTTTTAGATTCCACATATGAGTGATATCACGTGGTATTTTTCTTTCTCTTTCTGGCTTACTTCACTTAGAATGACATTCTCTAGGTCCATCCATGTTGTTGTAAATGGCATCATTTTATTCTTATGGCTGAGTAGTATTCCATTGTATAAATATACAAGTTTCTTTATCTAGTCATCTGTTGATGGACATTTAGATTGCTTCCATGTCTTGGCTATTATATATAGTGCTGCTATGAACACTGGGGTGCATGTATCTTTTCACATTAGAGCTCCCTCTAGATACATACCCAGGTGCGGGATTGCTGGATCATATGGTAAGTCTATTTTTAATTTTTTTGAGGAATCTCCATAGTTTTCCATAATGACTGCACCAAACTATATTCCCACCAGCAGTGGAGGAGGGTTCCTTTTTCTCCACACCCTCTCCAGCGTTTATCATTCATGGACTTTTGAATGTTGGCCATTCTGACTGGCGTGAGGTGATACCTCATTGTAGTTCTGCTTTGCATTTCTCTGGTAATTAGCAATATTGAACATTTTTTCGTGTGCCTATTGGCCACTTGTATATCGTCATTGAAAATTGCTTGTTAGGTCTTCTGCCCATTTTTGGATTGGGTTATTTCTTTTTTTGTTATTAAGTTGTATGAGCTTATATATTCTGGAAATTAAGCCTTTGTCAGTCACATCATTTGCAAATATTTTCTCCCATTCTGTAGGTTGTCCTAATATCATTTTTACATATAACATTATATACAATTTTTAATAATGTTCCATATGTTATCTAATCATTCTTCTAATACTAGGCATTGTTTCCAATTCCTCTATTACAAACAATTCTATAAACAGGAAGATCTGTGTGCATAAATCTGTGTGGATTTTGGATTATTTCCTTAGGAGAGATTCCTAGAAGTGGAATTTACTAGGTCAGAGCTTACAACATTTTAAATGTTTTTGATATATACTGCCAAATAATTGTCAACAAATACTTTAGCCAACAATATGATCCTGCTCAATAAAAGCATTTTTAAAATGGTGGACATTGTCTTTTTAGCTTTCTATTTTGAAGCATAAAAATGATATATCATTGGAGATTAAGTTATATCTTTTTCTTGGATTGATCCTTTGATCATTATTTGGTGTCCTTTGTCTCTTGTAACAGTCTTTATTTTAAAGTCTATTTTGTCTGATGTAAGTATTGCTACTCTAACTATCTTTTGATTTCCGTGGAATACCTTTTTCATCCCTTCACTTGCAATCTCTGCATGTCACGTAGCACTGAAGTGAGTCTCTTGTAGGCAGAAATATACGGGCCTTGTTTTTGTATCCATTCAGCCAGTCTGTATCTTTTGGTGGAGCATTTAATCCATTTACATTTAAGGTAATTATCAATATGTATGTTCTTATTGCCATTTTAATTGTTTTGGACTTGTTTTTGTAGGTCCTTTTTTTCCCCTTTCCTCTTTTGTTCTCATAATTTGGTGACCATCTTTGGTGTTAAATGTTTGGATTCCTTTTCCTTTTTTGTGTGTATCAATTACAGATTTCTGTTTGCAGTTACCGTGAGGTTTTCGTAGAGCAGTCTATATTCATAGAGATGATTGCTTTAGGTTGCTGATCTCTTGAAGGTTTAGTTTTTATTAATTTTTAAGACAAGTGCCTTTTAGACTTCAACCAATCTACAATTCAATGTTAATAAAGGGAAAAAACTATTTAATTTGATAATGTACATTCTTCTAATTCATCATAGCCTCTATTCTTATCCATAATGATAAACTGTCATTTAAACTATTAGTCATCTAACAGTTTTGTGATAAATTGAGAAAATGGACATAACATATTAGTTTCAGGTAAACAACATAAAAGCACCAAAGAAAAGCAACCAATAACATAACAAGGGAACTCCCATAAGGTTATCAGTGGATTTTTCAGCAGAAACTCTGCAGGCCAGAAGGGAATGGCACAATATATTTAAGGTGATAAAAGGGAAAAAACCTACAACCAAGAATATCCAGCAAATCTTGTTCAGATTTGACGGAGAGATCCAAAGCTTCACAGACAAGCAAAAGCTGAGAATTCAGCACTACCAAACTAGCTTTTCAACAAATGTTAAAGAAACTTCTCTAGGTAAAAAAGAAAAGATCACAACTAGAAATAAGAAAATTACAAAATAAAAAAGCTCACTGGTAAAGGTAGGAAATGATTTGATATTTTTTATATATTACAAAATGACCACAATTATCTAGTTAGCATCTGTCACTATACATAGTTAAACATTTTTTCTTATAAGAACTTAAAATCTACTGTTAGCAAATTAAAAACATGCAATATATTAACTGTAGTTACCATGCTGTACATTACATCCCCATGACTTACTAATTTTATGATCCCCTTCACATATTTTGCCCACCCACCTTTGGCAACCACCAGTGGGTTCTCTGTATCCATGAGTTCTGTTTTTTGGGTTTGTTTTTGTTAGATTCCACATGTAAGTGAAATCACACAGTATTTGCCTTTTTCTGAGTTCACTTATCATGATACCAATCCATACTGTCAAAAATGGCAAGATTTTTTTTTCTACAAATCACTGTAATAACTAATATTTTTCACTTTCCAAGAAACAATTTTCACTCCTATTAAGAATGCATGCCTTAGATATTTCAAGTACCTTATCATAAACCAATGCTCATTATCATGATTTTCAGACTTGTTCCCACACTTAATACTGTGGGTTTGATTTTTATCTGTCCTGAGCCTTCCCAAGGATGCAGAGTCCCCCATCCAACTCCTGAGAGCAACTTTCACATATCAAGCCAGCAGAGGTCAGGTCAGTGGTCATTCAGCCCAAGCAGTGGAGTTACTAATTACAGACCTAGAACAGACTTGGAACCATCCTGCTTGGTTTGAGTGCCAGCTTTGCCCCTATCGGTGTGACCCTGGGCAAGCTGCTGAACAACTCTGTGCTCAGTTTCCCCATTGAAAGTGTAGTAACAACAGTTACTGACTGTGCTGCTAGGATGATTTAATGAGATGATGCCCTTAGAACAGGATCTGGTACATGTGGGTGATCAACACCATTATTAATCAAATTAGATTAATAAAAGGATTATTCATATAGGTTTTTAGAATACCTACTTTAACATAAGAATTCTGTAATTCCTGTCTATACATGGATTCTTAAGAGGTGGTTGAAAGCAGTTTTTTCTGTTTAAACATTTGCTTTTATAACCTTGCCTATGCTGAAGTCCCCATTAAGGAAGAAACAGTGTTGAACAAGGTGAAGTTTAGTGTAGCTCCTAACCAATTTGTCAAATTCCAATTTAGTAGAATCCAAATTGAAATGGATTTCTCATGAATTAAAATGAGTATGTATGTTCATGTATGACTGAAGCTGTACACCAGAAACTGACACAATATTGTAAACTGACTGTACCTCAATAAATATATACACAGGGAAGGGGAAAAAGCAGCCCTGAATGGAAAGTATCGTGCAAAAAAATGTTCAGAATGATGGCGGTGGTTTAATGAAGGGCCAATTATTTAATTTCATAACAAGTCCCATGTCCAGTTTTACCAAAATAGTAATGTTACGTCTGTGGAAGGAATTCCTTTTTACAAAGAAATTTTTAAATTCTTCATGGTTTAAATTATTTCGATTTTCACTAGTATTTAAAAAAATCCTTCATAATATGAACTAACATTTTCATCATGTTAAATTTAATGCAGTATTGTTATTCACTGTGTACTTTCCTCTACCTCTGTAACCTTCCTTTTTCCATCAACACGGGTGTGACACCAATGCCAAGTCAGCAGGTGCTGCCCAGCTCTACAGGGAGTGAATCAAGCTGCTCGCCTCCCAAGCAACATGGAAGCACAGCAGTGATGTAAGTCACCAGTTGGTTGAAGCGTCTCCTTCAGATGAACATTCAATTCAGTAGAAAAAGTGATTTTTAATCCCAAACAGTAAAGCTTTCCACGTGGGTTCTCTTATAAGGAAACAATGTACAATTGATTCTCATTGTTCCTAGTCATTATATTCTATAAAGTTGCTGTGAAAACTGGATTAGGAAGTGCTAAAACATCACTCCTGGTAGAAATACAGGTTAGGTTCTGATAAGCTTCTGGTCACATTTTCATCAACAGACCAATATGTAACCTAATTTTACATATGTTTCCATTTAAAGACACCTTTAATGAGTCAATTATATATTAACATTGAACTCATGGCCAACAGCACAGTAACGTGTACCTGAATGAAGCTTATCTAACACTGTATTTTCTCCAGAAGGCGCATCACAACCTTCATGTGCTTAGAAACACTAGATAGCACTTCCACACTCCCCTTGGGGGGCCATTTTAAACAATTAAATCACCAACAAAATGCACAAAAATGTGAAAATTGTGGCACTAAGTAGACCATAAAAAGGATACTTGTTTATAGTATGAGAGCTGAAAAAACAAGGCAGAGGGCATTGCCTTGTTCAACCTCAGCTGGGAATGTGCACCTCAAATTCGTCACCATCTGCAAATGACTGGAGGGGCGCCTCGAGTACTGATTTTGAGGTTACAAGTAAATCGTAACAAGTAGGCAAATTCAAAAATACGGAATCCACAAATGAGAACTGACTGTGCTTTGGAACAAGAGAGAGAGGAATATATGAAGTCCTTAATCTTTTCAGAAATGGCTTTATAGATTTGGGTACTTGACTTCCTTAAGGTTTGGAACCAAAAGTTACTGGATTGATTAACTTACTAAAATGTGTAGTGCTCAGGGGCCCTGTGCAGGCATATTACTGATTTTACAATAATGGAAAGTATCAACCTTTTTTTAAATTGAGGTATAAGTGACATAAAGCATTTGTTACAGATGTACAAGCTAATGATTCAATATGTTTATATTATTTATAGTTAAAAGTCCTCATCACAAAAAATTAGTTAAGATCTACTCTCTTAGCAACTTTTAAATAAGTAATACAATATTAACCATAGTCACCATGCTGTACATTATATCCCTGACTTAATTATTTTATAACTGAAAGTTTGTACCTTCCTCTAAAAGATTTCCTTTTTATAGATGAATATTCCAGTGTGTGTGTGTGTGTGTGTGTGTGTGTGTGTGTGTGTATACACACACATTTTATCCATTCATTCATTGACAGACACAGGTTGCTTCCATATGCTGGGTGTTGTAAATAACACTGCAATGAATGAGGGGTGCACATATCTTGGCAGGTTAATTTTTTCATTTTCTTTGGATAAATAGTCAGCCCTCAGTATCCAAGGGTTCTGCATCCAAAGATTCAGCCAACTGTGGACTGAAAATATTTTTTTAAATTCCAGAAAGTTTCAAAAAGCAAAACTTGATTGTGCTGCCAATTATTTATGTAGTACTTACACTGGGTATATGCAAATACTACACCATTTCATATAAGGGGCTTGAGAACTCGTGGATTTTAGTATCCTGGGGGGGGGGGTCCTGGAACCAATCTCCCATGGATACCAAGGAGGGACAACTGTACCCAGAAATGGAATTGCTGGATCACACAGCAGTTCTATTGTTAAGTTTTTGTGGAATCGCCAAGTGTTTTCCAGAGTGGCTGCACCAATTTACATTCCACCAGAGTGCACCAGGATTCCCTCTTCTCCACATCCTCACCAACACTTACTTCTTTCACTCTAATAGGTTTGACATATCTCCTTGTGGTTTTGATTTTCTCAAATATACGTGTTAACTGTGATTTGTAAAACTAAACACTATAGATATTTGGAGACATCACATATATACTATTCCAACCAAAAATGTATAATGTGAATCTTAGTGTAAGGAAACATCAAACACCAACTGGTGGAAATCTATGAGATAACTAGCTTGTATTTTTTTAAACTGTCGGTGTGATTAAAGAGAAAGGCTGAGGAACTGTTCCAGATTAAAGAAGACTAAAAAGATGTGACAACTAAATGCAATATGCAATCCTGATACTCTGGTACTAGAGAAAAATTGCTAAAAGGATACTATGGGGACAACTACTAAAACAAGTAAGAATTATAGATAAAAACTATAGCAATGATACATTTCCTGTTCTATGATAATGTAAGAAAATACTTTTATTTTTAGGAAATACACACTGAAGTATTAAGCGGTAAAGGAGCCTGATGTATACAATTGTCTCTCAAATGGTTCAGAAAGAAAAATAAAATGACTGCAAATGAGGCAAATACTAAAAATTGGTGATATAAAAGGGCATATAGTAGTTCTTGAATTTTCTAAAGTTTAAAATGATTTCATGGAAAAACTGGATAGCAGCACATAAATCAATGACATCAGAACACTTCCTCACTCCTTACACAAAAATAAACTCAAAATGGCTTAAAGACTTAAATGAGACAAGACAATAAATCTCCTAAAAGAAAACATAGGTGAAACATTCTGACAGAAATCTTAGCAATGTTCTCCTAGAGCAGTCTACCCAGGCAATTGAACTAAGAGCAAAAATAAACAAATGGGACCTAATTAAACTTACAAGCTTTAGCACAGCAGAGGAAACCATAAGCAAAACAAAACAACCTATGGAATGGGTGAAAATATTTGCAAATGATGTGACTGGCAAAGGCTTAATTTCCAGAATATATAAACAGCTCATACAACTTAATAACAAAAAACCCAATTCAAAAATGGGCAGAAGACATCACAAGCAGTTCTCCAATGAAGACATACAAATAAATGGCCAATAGGCACATGAAAAAATGCTGAATATCGCTAATTATCAGAGAAATGCAAATCAAAACAAGAATGAAGTATCACCTCACACCAGTCAGAATGACTATCATTCAAAAGTCCAAGAACAATAAATGCTGGAGAGGGTGTAGAGAAAAGAGAACCCTCCTACACTGCTGGTGAGAATATAGTTTGGTGCAGCCATTATGGAAAGCAGTATGGAGATTCCCCCCAAAAAACTAAAAATAGACTTACCATATGATCCAGCAATCCCACTTCTGGGTATATATCCAGAGGGAACTCTAATGTGAAAAGATACATGCACCCCAATGTTCATAGCAGCACTATAATAGCCAAGACATGGAAGCAATCTAAATGTCCATCGACAGATGACTAGATAAAGAAACTTGTATGTTTATACAATGGAATACTACTCAGCCATAAAAAAGAATAAAATGATCCCATTTGCAGCAACATGATAGACCTAGAGAATGTCATTCTAAGTGAAGTAAGCCAGAAAGGGAAAGAAAAATATCACATGATATCACTCATATATGAAATCTACAAAACAGAAACAGACCTGCAGACATAGTAAACAATCTTATGGATACCAGGGATAGGGGGCGGCAAGGGATAAATTTGAGAGTTTGAGATTTACAAATATTAGTCACTATATATAAAAATAGATTTTAAAAAAAGTTTCTTCTGTATAGCACAGGGAACTGTGTGCAATATTTTGTAATAACCGCTTATAGAAAAAATATGTAAACAAATATATGCATGTATATACATGCATGAGTGGGATATTGTGCTGTATAACAGAAGTTGACACATTGTAACTGACTATATTTCAATTTAAATAAGGCAAAAAATGATTTCAAAATAAAAAGATTCTAAAAAGCTATATAATGAAACATGCACAATCATACTTACTGTCTTCTGTGGCTGGGATCTTTCCAGTTTGACCAAAAATGACATTAGCAGCTGATAAACAGTGCCTGGCCTCCATAAAGCATTGCTGTTGAGGAAATAATAAATGCAATTATCACACAGCTTATTTACAACACATAGTTGCACAGTCTTTTAATATGAAAAAACTATAAAATCAGGTAAAAAAAGCACTACTAAAGACCCTGCATAGTTACTAAACATGAAGGTATATAAGACATATTATAGTATATTATCTGGTTAAAAAGCTACCTTAAAGACTAAAATAACAATGCCCTCAAACTCTTAATAATCCAAACTGGCTGAAAAACAACTGCTAATTGAAAGTTACCTCTCCTCCAGTGATCAAACTGTATACAAGAATGGCTGTCATCCTACACTCAATGCCTCAGTCCTTCTAAGTTTAGAGATCACTATGACATCCTAGCATTCAAAAAACAAACAAGATAAACTCTGATAGATTCCTGTCTTCCAAAATCTGTGGAATTTACATATAATGAGGTATCCCACCAACTTTTAAAGTCAACAGATTCCCACAGATGAACTTTATGGAACTGCTTTACCAAGAGTTGAAGACTTCATAATTCAAACCTGGGCATGGTATTAATTTCTCAAACACCTGAAGATCTCCTTGTTACTTAAACACTTTGCATTTGTTACATAAGTCACAGGACTACCCAGCAGAAGTAAAAAGTTAAAGTCCAACTTTTAGTTGGAAGCCACCCTCATTAAATATGCCTACTTCATAAATAGTAACACCTGATTTTTCAAGAGGATTTTTTTAATGGTTGACTCTGACTTTAAAGTCTGAGCATTAAATGTATCTCTCCATTATGGCAAATTCAGAAGCCATCTTGAGAAATGCTGGGTACCATGTGTAGTATTAGTCCAGCAGTATCCATAGATCAAAATGTTGGTGTTAAACTTCCAACACCAAAACAAAGTTAGTTTACATAAAGAAGTTTTAATTGCTGCTCTATAACCCTTCACCCATTATTATTACTTCAGCTTTATCCAGATTGACTATCTGCAAGCGACCACTGTTAGAAAACAGTGAATGCCCTGTGCCCTCTAGGTGGCTGGTAAATGTGGGACTTTAGCACCTGCAAGGTAGAGACTTGCTAAGCAGCAAAACCTCATGGAACCAGATGAAGATGACAGTGATATAAACGACAATTACATTTTTTAAAAATATGGTTCAAATCTCTTTTTGCAATATAACTTAACTAGTTGTAACAAAACTTATAAAACATTTCAGTAAAAAAAAAGAAGAAAAGCACAGGGTTGGAGAGGTACTCATGAAAATTACTGCATGCTCTACATAAGCAATGCTTAACAACTTTAAATTTTTAATTATACTTTAAATTAATATCTAGATAGCTTAGTACTATTAGAGTCTATAGAGTTTTAAGTGTTAATCAAAGTCACAGTGAGTATGTAATTTTAAAGTTGCTAAACAAAGGGCCTCTAGGAGCTACTAAAAAAAAAGTGCAACAATTTGATGATGACCACAATGAAATGGATTCATGAGATTTAGATTTAACTGAGTGCTCTGATATATGCAGTAGCGTTACTTACACGCTTGATCTTAGACCAAAGTCCTAGAAGCGATGCTGCAGTCACCACAGCCCTTTCTCTCCTGCTAATAGCTTTTCTGAATGAAATTCTGTGGGACAATACTTTAAACATAGGGCGCATTTACAGAACCAGCACTAACAAAATACTTAGAAAGGATAAAGGCCCAGTAAGGATATGGCAGCAGGTAACCAGATATCTAAGAAGGAACTCTGATAAGCAAAGAATTACCAAAATTTCAGATAGGCTTGTGAGTTAGAAATACAAATAAAAGTAATTTCTATTGCTGAGAAATCTTGAGGATTAATAGAAAATCTGGCTAAGAAAGGTGGCATTAAAGTGTTTTAGCACTAAAAACTCTAAGGGCTAAAGGAATAAAAAGGTCAATTAAGAGTACACCAAAATGATTCTGAACAATTTTGAAAACTAAGAGCTAAGAAGCTCAAATCTGTCCCTGTGTAATACTCCAGAAAAAAATGTAACAATGTGGAATTCTGGAACTAAGCAGAGATAGTCCCAACATAGAAAACTGACTATAGAAGAGTTAATTCTAAAGAATAACTGAAATGTATCACATGCTTTTATCAAAGCCCACATTTAACAGTCAACTTCCTCAGACAAATTCTCAGTTACCAGATTACACCACTGCATAAAGATAAAGTTAAATCTACAAGATAAAATCTGCATCTTAAGGTAACATCTCACTAAAATAAATTGAGATAGTCTGCCTGTATCAAAAAAGAATTGGTCTTAGGCAACATGAAACTTTAGGGGTGTGATAAAACTACTGTAAGATTCAAAAGGATCAATGCAACTAAAGCTACAAACTTTAGTACTCTGGCAAACTGGGTAGCATTTTTCTGTTCAGTTTACATCAAAATACAAGCTATCTGTTTTTAAAACATGATGTTTTCAAGGTCCTTTTGGTTCTATTTTTATATATTGGTAACTTTGTTAGATAACTACTTTGAGAAGCTTACCTTATTGATGTAAAATTGTGACAAGGTAGCAGCATTAATAGCCCACTCCATAGGATGGTAGGCATTGTGCTCAAGCTGGCGTTTTAGGGTACTATGGCAGTAATGAGCAGCCTTCTCAAACATTTCCAAATGTTGGTAGACTTGAGCCAGGTAATACAGGTTATGAGTATAAACCTTCTCAAATCTATGAAGGAAAAAATATTTGCATAACAGTTTACAGTTATAAGGAACTTTCATTATCTTTATCTTGATTCTCCCACCAACCCTTTCAAGTTGAGTATATTACATCTATTTGACAGATAAGGAAACTGAGCCTCCGATGTGAATAAGGTAACATATCTAGGAAGTGGCAAATGAACGTTTTAATCCATGTCAGAATCTGCATTCTATAACCTTTGAGTGCCTTGAAAGAGAAAACATTGTGCTTTTTTTTGAGCAATTATCTTATCTACACTACGTGGAAATACCTGTGAGGGCTGATTTCTAGACCTACTCACCTTTTTGATCTTTCTTGTTCAGCTAGTTTCTCTTCTTCGGGAAGAAAGTGCTCTGTAGGATCAAGAGGAGGACTCCCAATCTGCAGTTAAAAAAAAAAAAATGAAACTAAAATTTTACTGCAAACACCAAGCGCCCTCCTCTGGAGGAATGGAGAAATGAATTTTTTTTTAATGTTTAAATTTTACTTTATTTTTTTTCACTTGTTTACTTTTATGTTATCCAAGAAGTAATTTTCTTAACCATAAAATCTGAAAGAGTCAAACAAAACAAGATTGACTACAGACTCACACTTGACAAAGTTTTAACTGCTATTGCAGGTGAACTTCAAATATACTAAAAAAAAAAAAAAAAAAAAACCATTTTGCTTTTAGAGACGTATAATTCTTTAAATATTTTAAGCCTTAATTTTTTTGTCTGGTAAAAAGCTCCTTTAACAACCTACATAAGCATGACAAATAACAAAAATGTATACATCCTTAGAATAATATTGTTCTAAATTGATCACTAATGAAAATCAACTCAAAGTTTTTATAATTATTCTAATATTTTCTTCTCAAGGGAACAAGAAAAGTATATATAGATTACCCCCTTTCAATACAGGGACATTAAAACCAGTGACTCCATTGTTTACTGCCTTGGGCAAGGTCACCCAATCTCCTGTGCTTAGATGTTTCCTCATCTATAAAATAAGGATAATAACTACCTACACCTCCTAAGTTTGTCAAGAGGATTCAATGAGTTAGTATGTGTAAATCACTTATAATCCAATCTTAGGTCTTAACCATTGCCTCTTTCTACTGCTGTTGAGGACAGTTTCGTCTGCTTTAAACTGAATTCACTAAATTCCAAATAGCAACAATGCTTTCCATTAAAAAAAATGTGATCTTACATTCTGAATGCAAACACTAAAAGCATCACCACTTGGGTTCCTAGAATTCACAGAAAGTAAAAATAACTAAGACAGGAAGGAAGGCCCAAAGTAAACACAACAGATAAGCAATTCTTCACAGACCTCAACAATTTTGAGGGCTATTTTGTACGCTTAGCCCTGCCTTGATGAGATGAATTAATCAACCTATTATTTTATGTACGTACTTCGCTAATGTTATGACTAGCAAGCTTCATATGTAACACTAACAGTCAAATCAGTCTCTCAACTAAAAAAGTATAAAGAGTTCTACTATGTTTTACGGTTCCATCTTAACACTCATTTTAAATGACGTATTATACATGTTTGGTATCTTCACATTTTAAATGAACAATTTCATATCTAAGAGTGTGAGCCTAGAATCACGTAAGGAGACAAAACATCTCAGTTTGGCTCTATGGTGCTCTGCTCCTCTTAGCACATTAGGGGGAAAGTTAAAACACCAAGGCTGCAGAGTGACGCCTTTTAAAATTCTCCAACTTGGGGAAATATTCCTCAGAAAAAAAGTGTTAAGGGCCTAGAAACACATATTCTAAATGTACATTCTAAAATTCCTTGTGGGTGTAATTAACATGTTGATTTGCTCCAATCTTTTTCCTCCAGGGGAAGCTTCTTATGGGTTGGGACCGTATTTTATTCATATTTGATTCCCTAGCATTTTGTATAGTACCTGGCACAAAGTAAAAACAATGTCTAGTGAATTAAACTGACAAAGCAAATAGGAATGTTCAGAGTATGCATTCTGCTTACAGCACATTTCTTCTAGATATGGAAGTCGTCTCTATACTACACAGTTCTTAAAGGAACACCTCCTCACAGCGAAAAAAAAAATGTGACAATGAATATATGTATGTTCATGTATAACTGAAAAATTGTGCTCTACACTGAAATTTGACACAACGTTGTAAAATAACTAACTCAGTAAAAAAAAGTTTAAAAAAATAAAAATAAAAAAATAAAGGAACACCTCACACTTGTATTTTAGACTAAGTCCAACTAGTAAGGGAGGCAGTAGAATATAGTGGTTAAAAGTATGTGTTGTGGAGTCAGATTATGTAGGTTGGAACCCTAGCTTCACCACTTACTAGTATGTGGTCCTGTGCAACTCACACAATCTCTTGTACATCTGTTTCCTCATCTATAAAATAAAGATAATAAAAATATCTACCTCTTAAGGTAGGTTATGAGGATTAAATGAGTTAAAATCTATAAATCACTTATAACAGTGCCTACAACTGCTACTATAAATGTTTAAGTAAACAAAATATCAACAAGTGGGAATACATCAAACTAAAAAACTTCTGCACAGCAAAGGAAACCATCAACAAAATGAAAAGGTAACATAACAAATGGGAGAAAATATGTGCAAATCATATATCCAATAAGGGGTTAATATCCAAAATATATAAAGAACTCAATGGCAAAAAAAAAAAAATCCAATTAAGAAATGAATAGATCTGAATAGACATTTTTTACAAAGACATACAGATGGCAACAGTCACATGAAAAACTGCTCAACATCACAAAACTGCAAATCAAGGAAACGCAAATCAAAACCACAATAGGATGTTAACTCACACCCATTAGTATGGTTATTATTAAAAAGACAAGAAATAACAAGTGTTGGCAAGGATGTAGAGAAAAAGGAACCCTGATTCACTGTTGGTTGTAATGTAAATTGGTGCAGCCACTATGGAAAACAGTATGGAAGGTCCTCAAAAAACTAAAAATAGAACTGATATGATCCAGTATATGATCCAGCAATTCCATTTCTGGATATTTATTCAAAAGAAACAAAAACACTAACTTGAAAATGTATCTGGTGTACAGCATGGATGGACCTGGAGGGCATTATGCTAAGTGAAGTATGTCATACAGAGAAAGACAAATACTGTAAGATATCACATGTGGAGTCTTCAAAAATACAACAAACTAGTGAATATAACA
This sequence comes from Camelus ferus, assembly GCF_009834535.1. Classification (NCBI taxonomy): domain Eukaryota; kingdom Metazoa; phylum Chordata; class Mammalia; order Artiodactyla; family Camelidae; genus Camelus; species Camelus ferus. Next base: position 49,408,523 of record NC_045706.1, on the reverse strand, counting down.
GAAAAGAAACAGACTCACAGATGTAGAGAAGGAACCAGCGGTTACGAGAAGGGAAGGGACAAGATGTAGGTGGACGATTAAGAGGTACAAACCATCAGGTATAAAATAAGCTATAAGGATGTATTGTACAATATGGGGAAGATAGCCAATATTTTATAATAACTATAAATGGAGCATAACCTTTAAAAATTGTGAATTACTATATAGTATACCTGTAACATAAAATATTGTACATCAACTATAATTTTAAAAATGATACTATAAAATAAATAAATAAATAAATAAATAAATAAATAAATAAATAAATAAATAAATAAAATTTTTAAATGTATCTGCACGCCCATGTTCACTGCAGCATTATTTACAATAGCCAAACATGGAAACGACTTAGGGTCCATCAACAGATGAATGGATAAAGAAACTGTGAGATATATATAGATAGATATAGATATAGATATGTACAATGGAACATCATTCAGCCATTGAAAGGGATATCCTGCCATTTGTAACATGGATGGACCTTGAGGGCATTACACTAAGTGAAATAAGTCAGACAAGGAAAGGCAAATACCAGTGATCTCATATGTGGGATCTTTAAAAACAAAAACAAAAAAAACCCCACTTTATAGACACATAGAACAAATTAGACTGGTGGTTGCAGAAGCAGGGGACTGTGGGGTGATCAAAAAGGGGGAAGGTGATCAAAAGATATAAACTTCCAGTTATAAAATAAATAAGTCCTGGGGACATAATCTATAGCATAGTGACTATAGTTAATAATTCTGTATTGTAGATTTGAAAGTTGCTAAAAGAGATTAATTCTTTAAAGTCTTTATCATAAGAAAAAAATTATAAATACGTGTGATGATGATTAACTAGACGTACTGTGATGATCATTTCATAATATATACACATAGTGAATCACGTTATACACTTTAATATAATGTCATATGTTAACTACAACTCAATTTAAAAAGATTTAACATAAAAGCAATCAAATCAGCAAGAAAACACAAACTTGAGTCAATAAATGTAAAAGACACTTTCAAAAGAGAAAATACAAATGGAAATATTTTAAAATTAATCTCTTTAGTCAAAGAAATTCAAGTTAGAATGAGACCAAAGATGGTTTTTTAAGCTATATAAGGAAAAGTTGTGAAGGAGATGAGAACTCTCATCACCAGTGGAATAAGGATATATTGGTAGTCTTTTTGGAAAGCAATTTTATAATGTATGTCAAATACTTAAATGGTCATCCCTCCAAATACTGTAAGGTATCACTCATATGTGGAATCTAAAAAAAAAGCGAACTCCTGGAAGAGAGTAAAAGGGTGGCTGCCAGGGGCTGAGGTAATGGGGGAGATGGGGCAATGTTGGTTAAGGGTTCAAACTTCCAGTTATAAGATAAATAAGTTCTGGGGATCTAACGTACAATATGCTGACTGTAGTTATTAGCAATGCTGTATTGTATACTTGAAAGTTGCTAAGAAAGTAAATCTTAAATATGCTCACTGCAAAAAAAAAAAAAAATTGTGAGGCGATGAAGCTGTTAACTAACTCTATAGTGGTAATCATTAATCATTTTGCAATATATCTGTGAATCTAATTATTATGTTGTACCCCTTAAACTTAAACAGTGTTGCACGTCAATTATACCTCAAATCTAAGAATGAATGAATAAATGAATTTTGAAAATCCCTCTGGCTTATAAGATTGTGTCTCTTTACCACCTCTACCCAAAACCTACTAATGAATAACCCTTCGTAAGTACAGAATACATTTTCTTTTTTAGTATTCTGTATTTAAGCAATTTTATGAAGAAAAAGAATACATTTATTTCATTTTTTTCTTTTTTAAAATTGAAGTGTAGTTGATTTACAATGTTTCCAGTGTACAGCAAAGTGATTCAGTTATACATATATATTTATTCTTTTTCAGATTCTTTTCCATTATAGGTTATTATAAGATATTGAACATAGCTCCCTGTGAATCCATTTATTTTAATACAGTAATGATTTAACTATAATATTACCTTGGAAGGCAACATGGTAGAGTAGAAAGAACAAGAGTTTGGGATCAGATAAACCAGATTTAAATCCTGATTGTGTCACATAGCATATGTTAAATTCACAAACTCCTTACCTAAAAATGGAAATAACAGTACCTCCTTCATAAAGTTGTGGTGAGAATAAAACGTAGTCTGCTTAAGCACTCAGTAAACATTAGTTTTTTTATTAGTTACATCTTCTAAAACTAAAATGTTAGTTTTTATATATCATCCAGTTTATCTTTGCAGGGTTTTACCATGGAAAAATGTTAATATAGTTGTAATCAAAGTGTACTTTTTACATGCATCTTCCATGTATGATGATTCAAATATTTAACATTTTAATAGTTGTATCATATTCCCTTGCTAAGAGAGTACCATAGTTTATTTAACCATTCTGCAATTATTGGATATATACAGCATATATCTAGTGACTTTGCATTAAATACTTCATTATCTGATCCCCACAACAGTTCTGTATTGTTGAGATGGGAGGGTTATCCCCATCTTACAAATGAAGAATAGGTGGCACAGAAAGTTCGAATTCCCCAAAGTCAGTTAATTATAACCAAACTAGAAATTCCAGGTCTCCTATCTTCAAATTCAGTGATTTCCCGCCCCATTTAGCTCTCTCCTTTACCTAGAACTATAATTTGTCTATAGATTTTTTTAATGATATTCTAAATTCTGCCACCATTAGGTCAAAAATTTATGAAACATTAAAAATAGTTTTACTCAGAATTATTATATTGATTAATAACAAACAAGTAGAAAACCAGATAAGCAATTATATTTCTCCAACTAAACACTATCTTACATATTTGTACACTGAAACCATCCATTAAATTCACTCAAGCATTCACACAGTAGTAATACTGTTCTTTTTTTTTGGTTGATCTGGATGGTCAGGGTGGAATATTTGTTATTTCAAGATAATAGAAACTGTTATCTAGATGCTGCAATGAATACAGAAGTAAAAAATATCCTTGTCATCATGGAGCTTACATTCTAGTACTGAAGATGGGTGATAAATAAATCACTAAAATGAACAGTATTTTAGATGGTGATAAGTGTGAAGCAGAAAAATAAAGCAGGAAAAGGAGACAGGAAGTGTTGGTGGGGGCTGGTTTGCAGTAACAGATGTAGGAGTAGCCAATGAGTCCTCCACCAAAGACTCATTTGAGACATCTGAGTCAAGATCTGAAGGAAATGAGGCAGTAAGCCAGGTAGATACGTAGGGGAAGAGCAGCATTAGTAGAGGAAACAGTTAAGTGCAAAGGCCCTGAGCTGGGAGCCTCTCTGGTGTCTTTTAGGACAGCAAGAATGCCAGTGTAGCTAGAGCAGAATGAGACAGGGAGAAAGAGTAGATGAAATTAGAGAAGTAATAGTAGCCAGAGCAGATAATAAACTTGCAGGTCTTCACTGATCTTTGGAGTCTACTGAGTAAGATGGGAAAGCCAGTGAGAATTTTGAGGGAAGGTATGATATAATCTAATCTACCTTTGAAGAGGAAGGGTGGGGAGGGATAAATTAGGAGCTTGGGATTTACAGATACTACTATATATAAAAAGATAAACAACAAGGTCCTACTGGATAGCGCAGGGAACTACAGTCAATATCTCGTAATAACCTATTATGAAAAAGAATATATGTACATGTATAACTGAATCACTGTGCTATATACTAGAAACTAACCCAACACTGTAAATCAACTATACTTCAATTAAAAAAAAAAAACTACAGCAACAACCTCAGGAAGAGATGATGATGGTTTGGATGGTTTGATTCTAGACATAACTTAAAAGGGAAGCCAACAGGATTTGTTGATACATTAGAGAGTGAGGATATGAGACTCCAAGGTTTTAGGCCTCAGCAACCGAAGAAAGAAGTTGGTGTTTACAGCAAGGGCAGTAAGGAGGGGAAAATTATCAGAAGCTCAATGTTACACTGAAGTTTTAAAGATACCCACCTACTCCATAAAGAGAGCAAATGTCAAGTCAGCAGTTGGACAGACAAGTCTAGCATTAGAGAGGTATAGACTGGAGATATAATCTGGGAGTCATCAGCATAGAGAGGGTATTTAGAACATGGGAACAAATGTTGATGGAAAGAGAAGACATCCAAACACTGAACTCTGGGTACCCCATTGTTCAGAGGTTAGGGAAATATGGAAGAAGCACCAAGGACTGAGAAGAAGGAAAAACAGACAAATGGAAGCTAAATAATTATGCCAAAAAAAGACTAATTAAGTGTGCCAAATGCTACTGACAGGGCAAATAAGATGAGGACTAAGAATTTATCACTGCATACAGCAATATATAAATCACTGGTGAGCTTGATGAGACACTGATTCTTAACTCTGAGTTATTTAAATGGGTGCTACAAGTAGGCTCAAAACAAAGTTAATTAAGTCAATTTTAATTTTAGAAAACTGCTGATTTTTTAAAAAACAGACTTCATTTTTTAGAGCAGTTTTAGGTTCACAGAAAAGCTGAATGGAAGACATAGAGATGTCCTATACACCTCCTCGCCCCCAAACACATAAAGCCTCTTTCAGATTGCCAAGTTTTAGCAGGTAAAACGTAGTAAGGAAAAGAATAGTAACACAGTGGTGTTAAAAAGTTCACCTTTGTAGGACTGAGACCCTCTGGAGTAAAAGTTTTCAATCTAGCTCCCTAGAGCCCGAGAAGTTCTACGGCACCTATTCTAGACCACCACAGTGGAGAGGGAGGAAGCTATCTCTAGTCGATTGGGCTCAGGGTTCTTCTGACCTGCTTAACCAGAGCTGCTCCATCAGTTTTTACATATTGCATTTCAGAAGGGATTCACGGCTTTAAAAAGTCATTGAAAACCACTGCTCTGAAGTAGTGGTTCTCAAAGTGCAGTACCCAGGCCAGCAGCAGCAGCATCACCTGCTTCCTTGTAAAAAATGCAAATTCTCAGATCCCACCCAGACCTACTGAATCAGAGATAGGAGTGAGCACTACGTCTTAACAAGCCCTCCAGGTGATTCTGATGCACGCTGAAATTTGAGAACCACTGCCTCAGAGATTTCAGATATTTTGCTTAAGTAGTTGTTTGCTTTCCTTTAAGCACTGCTATTCTCAGTGGAAATCAAAATATAATTTTTAAATTATAAATGAAAATATGCATGTATCAGTATCTTAGGATAATATTAGAATAATATTTCCTATACAGTTATATTTGAATTAAGATTGCCATTAGACCATTCCAAAGGTTATTTTTAAGAACCCTAAAGCCTGTAATATAAAACAATTTCAGCTATCAGGTGACTACCTAGACAGCACTATAGCATGGTCCCAAAGTATAATGAAAAGACACATTCTAATATTATAAGTGAAAAATTCTTTACATCAATTCTTGACTCGTTTTAATCAAAAATTAAAATTTATCTGACATGCAACATACCTCTTTCATATACTGATTATATAGTGCTTCTGATGATTCTAGATAAGCTTGCGCAGTTTCAATTTCTTCTCTTTCAGACCACAAGATACCCAGATTATTCTGAAAAATAAAGAAAAGAGAAATACATAAAATTTTCAATTAAAGCAATTTTCAGTTTCAAAGTCAACAGTTACCTATCAAATAGTACTCGGGTCCAATTAACAATGAATTAATTATTCATAATACTATTGTCCTTATGCCATGGTAGGTAGCCACGAAGATGGATTCCCCAGTAATTCCTGCCTCCTGATGTTCATGCCCTTGTATAATCTCTTCCCCTTAAATCTGGGCTGGATTTAGTGACTTGCTTCTAAAAAGCAGAATATGGCAAAAGTGATAGAAGGTCTTTTCCAAGATCAGGTTACAAAACACAGTGGTTCCGTTTCGGGTGTTCCCTCTCGCTTGTTCTCTCTGAGGGAAGCCAAATGCCATGTTCTGAGCCACCCTATGGATAGACTCACGTGGCAAGGAACTAAAGGAAGGTCAACAGCCAGCAAGGAATCCAGGTCCTCAGATCAACAGCCTATAAGGAATGGAATCCTGTCAACAATCACGTGAGTGAGCTTGGAAGCAGATCCTCCTCCAGTTAAGCCTTCAAGTGCAGCCCCCGCAGACCAACAATCTGACTAGACCTTGAGCCAGAGGCAACTAGCTAAGCCATGCCTAGATTCCTGATATAATAAATTTGTTGTTTCAAGCTGCTAAATTTGAGGGTACAACATTACACAGCAATAGATAACGACTAGACATAGAGACAAAGATGAGCTACAAACATAATGCTTTCAAAACATCTATAATATCCTCCAGAGATCTCTTTGAAAAAGGAAACATTCTCAACAGGCTCAAGCCTGAAGGGAGATAAGTGCTCCAATTCCAACAATTCAGATCATATGGTATGAAAAATCTGAAGATGCTATATGGCTTTCTTCATCATAAATCAGATTCCTAATGTTTACCATTTCAAACAAGGCATTTGTTTATATTTTCCTGAGTTCTTAAAAATATAGCCTTATAATTATATCCAATCAATAAAATAATTTTTCATTTGTAGTGTCTTTTCTGGTACTGATCACATCCTTTTGATTTCCATAGCACCAATTTCCTGCTGCTATCATGAAAGCACTAAGGAGAAGCTGCTTAGATTTAGGGTTATACCCTTAATAACATTTTAAAAACTAAGCCAGTTTTCCCCCTGCCACATGATTCTCTTTATCAGGCTCTGTACAGGGCAAATCAGGCCTACTGAGATGGTCAGAATTCAAGACTATCTCCCCTTCAGACAATGCGGTTAGTCGGCATCCCAACCCTTGTGATAGTCTTTCAGGCACAGGGATACTTCTGAGGCTGGGCTTCTACCATCTTTTGCTTACTTCCCTAGGGAAGGGAACAGGATAAGGAAACAAGAGTTTTTAAAGCAAATTCTTAACTGGAGCCCAAGGATCCACAAATTATCCACGATGAGTCTTTGAACATGGATGAGAAAACATTACAAATTTATTTTCACTATATCCTAAAATTTAGCATTTCTTTCAATTATGAATGCAGGAAACAAAATGCAGCAAATCACAGCACCTAGGATTCTGTGGCCTATAGAAGTGAAAAATCTTCATATTACAGCTAGCAGATATCTCAAAATATCATTTACATTCATTAGTACTTTAAAATTATGGAGGACATTAGACGTATCATTAGATGTTATTTAATGTGTTAGGAAGCATCTGTATTACTATGAAGTTACTAGTGATATCGCACTCATTTGTTTTAAAAAATATTTTGATAACTCCTATATTATTGGTTTCTTTTGTAACCCTTTATATTTTATTTTATACATTTGAAGATCACTGTTCGATGAAACATAGGCTTCATAAGACTGCAAAAGGGGCACATGGCACAAAAAAATCTTTAGAAACCCTATAGTTTAAAGGTGGCATGATCACTGCCCCGGAGCACAGACCTCTGGTCTGGCTTCACATAATGTATCTATTCTATAACTTGTATCTATTCTATAACTTTTTTTTAAAGTGGCTTGAACAGTCCTCAGTGTCTGGGACTGCAAGTCATAGTGATAAATTAGTGAGACTCTAAACTAGGCAGTTCTCTCCTCTATATTACTTACGCAGTCCTTTGCAGCATCTTGGGGAAGCTTAAAGGGCTCTACCCCACTAATAATTTACTGATTATTCTGCCCACCCAGCCTCAGAGAATGTAATCTCCCTTAATATTAATTTCTTGAATTTAGAAATGGATCCACAAGTCACCTTTTCTCACTCCCTAGGTCAACTAACTTTTCTTCTGACAATCTGTTGTTGAGATACTCCATTTGGCCATGACACCAGTACACTGCACCTAGCCTAGACAGACTAGAGATTCACCTAGTACTAGGAACTAGTTCACCACATTTGTTCTATTTTGATGGGATGGTGAAGCATTTAGCCTCCTAGATCGAGGGTAGGCTGTGACACAGAAAGCAACAACTCTGGTGTATGACAACTCTTAAACCAGGTAGAGACCCTGGACTATGTCTAGAAATGACAAAGGTTTTTCTTTTGAACCATAACCTACTGAGGTCCTAAAGTGCAAGAGATCTAGAATGGATTTGATTTTTCAAAATTAATAGTATTAATGTTTCTTTCAGTGTTTACTCTATAGAGACAACTGCTACTGACATTCTACATGAATATAAACTCTAAAATGCACCAGAAAGTGTATCATTCACAGACTATCATCATGTTCTTGCCCTTGGGATATCAGAATAGGTAGGGGAAAAAAATTAAATATAAAACAGTAACAGCTAAAAAAGTACTACTGGTGAACTCTACCAAACATGAAAGGAAAAAATAATACCAACTCTACACAAATTCATCCATAAAAGCAAAGAGGAAAGAACACTTCCCATCTCATACTAAACCAAAAACATAACAATAAAAAAAAAACTACAGACTGGTATCTTTCATGAACAAAGATATAAACAATATTAACAAAATTTTAGCATATTCATCCCAACAATATATAGAAAGTAATATATTACCCAAGTCTGGCTTGGTAAAAACTCCAGTGGGGTTTATCACAGGAAAGAAAGGTTGGTTTAATATTGGAAAATCAATTAATGTAATTCACCACATTAACAGACAACAAAAGGAGAAACAAAAACAAAAACATGATCATCTCAGACGCAGCAATGAAATAATGATACTGAGTAAAAGAAGTCAGACCAAAAGAAGAGTATACACCACATGATTCCATTACAAAATTCTAAAAAATACTGGGGAAGAGGGCAAGGAGAAGGGAGAGAGAATAAAGGAGGGAGGGAGGGACTACAAAGTGCAAGGAAACTTTTAATGGTGATGGATATGTTCATTACCTTGACTGCAGTGACAGTTTCATGGGAATACAGAGATGTCAAAATTCATCAAATTGTATACTTTAGATATGGGCAGTTCATCGTATGTCAACTGCATCTCAATAAATCTATAACACACACAGAAGGTACTCCTCATACATATATATCCTGGCAGAGGGGAGAATATTCTACTAACCTATTAGGAAATTTTACTTAAGTGAAGCAGTTAAATTTCACTCAGAATAATGCAAGTGTATAATTCTGATAGCAAAAATTAGATGGAAACCAGAAAAAAAAACCATTCTTAAGGCCTCCAGAACTTGGGATAGAAGGGGACGGTCTCTCTTGATAATCTAATGTGGGTCCATGTCCTATATATTTAGTTTCCAGGTACCAGATTGAGACAAAGCATTCAGCGTATCATAAATTCCCATGAACTGATACTTTCAAGTTTTTTCTCACACACACACCCACACACACACGTAGTCTTTTACCAAAATGGAATGACTCTACATAATTCCAAACATCCCTCTCCTCTTAATATTCATATTTTGGTTAACAAATATAAATCATTATTTCTAATGGCTGCATATTGTTCTTCTGTATGGATGTACTAGTATTTATTTAACTAAATATCTACTCACTAATGTTTATTTTCCTTTTTTTAAATTAACAGTGCTGTGATAAACACCCATGTTAACATACCTTTGCAGCCTGACTTAGTATTATTTTAGAATCCTGATGTGGAATTTTTTAACTCAAAATCTTGACTCAAGAGTTTTGATACCTACTGATCTCCAGTTTATATTTCCACTAGCAACAATGCTAATGCCAGTATCTATCTCCTCATAATTTCCCCAGCAATGAGTGTAATCAATATCTTTAATAATCTCTGCCAATCTGATACAATTTTTGTCTCATTCTTTCAGTTTCCTTTATTATTAGTCATATCATATACAGCAAATATTCAATGTAATAAAATGCTATAGAGTGGTAATGTCATTGGAATAAACAGACCAACGAACAGTAGAGTTCAGAAACAGACTAGCACAAACAGAATCTAATTAAATATCGCTGTACCTCGTAGGCTAGTTTTAGTGCATTACTTTTCATACTTTTATACCTACTTTTCATCATTCTTTCAGATAAACATATTCATTCTGCCAACTAAGAAAAAAGATTCAGTAGAAACCACATCAAACCTATAAATGAGTATCAGGGAAATGGTATGTTTAATTTTGCCACCTAGGAACATGGTATATCACTCCTTTCAAGATAATCCATTCTAATCGCTTCTCGGCCTTTTGGCTAAGATCAAGTGTAAGATTATCAGTTCTACCACCCCTAATACTGCTCTTTGTGATACAATTTCCAAAATTAGTATTTTAAACAAGTTATTGCTTATATATAGGAATATTATTGATATTATTTATTTACCTTATATTTTCCTGCTTTATAAAATTGATAGTTCTAAGAGTTTCATAGCTGATGACTTGAGGTTTTTTAGGTCTACAAGGATCACATATAAAAATGATGATTTTTATTTTTAAAGACTGATCATTCTTATTTGCTTTATATATTATTACAATGGCCACAACTTTTAATCAAGGTTTTGTTCCTGGTTTTAGTAAGATCAGCTCTAATAATTCTCCATTCAGAAGAGGCTGGCTTCAGAAAACTGTATTTCATTTAAGATGTCACAATTTGTAAGACACAATTATTTCATGTATCAATGAGAAAACACTGCCAAATAAATTATGACACAAAAATCAATTATAAGATGCATCCTGATTTCATAGATATTAATATATTTAAGAACAAGCATATTAAAATCAATAAAATACAGTAAATACTGGAGATCCTATATTACATTAAGGAAGGTTTCTAATTCTATTTTTGAGATATTGAAGTAATTTTTTAAATGTTCATTAAGATCTTAGGCAACCAAACAATTAAAGAAAATTTCAAATAACTGAGATATTGTTTGAATTCAACATTTTACAGATTTCATTAGATCATTCATCCACTCAACAAATATTTAGAATGGCCTATAATGTGCCAAGAACAAAAGTTAAAATTAGTGAGCAAAAAGAAAAGCAAAAAGAGAGCAAAAAGCTCTTATTATAGAGCTTTTTATTTAATTGGGCCATGATAACAGAATATGACCTATACAATTTCCCTTTTAATTTTGAGGCTTTTCTTTAAGATCTACTTATTATATGATCAATTGTGGTAAATGTTTCCTGGATCACATATACTAGGAACTGGAACTACTGAATTTAAGGGTTGTGAGCTTACTTAAGCAAAGTACCTGACACAAGAAGTTCATACATATTTATATTTTGAAGTGTTATGTTCCTGAAGAGAATGTCAGATTTATTTCTTAACAAGTCAAGCACCATATAAATGGGAAACAATAAGTATTATAAGGATTCAAAGGTAGGAGGAAGAAACCCGTTTCGAACAAAATGATCCAAAGAAAGTTACTAAAAGCGAAAATAAATAAGTGGGGCCTAATTAAACTTGAAAGCTTTTGCACAGCAAAGGAAATCATAAGCAAAACAAAACGACAACCTACGGAATGGGAGAAAATATTTGCAAAAGATGATACTGACAAAGGCTTGATCTCCAGAATATATAAACAGCTCATACAACTTAATAAGAAAAAAACAACCCAATCCAAAAATAGGCAGAAGACCTAACAAGCAATTCTTCAATGAAGACATATGAATGACCAATAGGCATGTAAAAAAATGCTCAATATCACTAAGTATCAAAGAAATGCAAATCGAAACTACCATAAGGTATCACCTCACACCAGTCAGAATGGCCACCATTCAGAAGTCCACAAATGATAAATGCTAGAGAGGGTGTTGAGAAAAGGAAACCTTCCTACACTGTTGGTGGGAATGCAGTTTGGTGCAGCCATTGTAGAAAACAGTATGGAGATTCCTCAAAAGACTAAAAACAGACTTATCATATGACCCAGCAATCCCACTCCAGGGCATATATCCAGAAGGAACCCTAATTCAAAAAGACATCTGCACCCCAATGTTCATAGCAGCACTATTTACAATAGCCAAGACATGGAAACAATCTTTGTCCATTGACAGATGACTGGATAAAGAAGCTGTGGTATATTTACACAATGGAATACTATTCAGTAATAAAAAAATGACAACATAATGCCATTTGCTGCAACATGGATGTCCCTGGAGAATGTCATTCTAAGTGAAGTAAGCCAGAAAAAGAAAGAAAGATACCATATGATATCATTCATATGTGGAATCTTGAAAAAAAATAAATAAATAAAACAGAAACAGACTCACAGATACAGAAATACAAACTTGTGGTTGCCAGAGAGGAGCGAGGTAGGGACAGACTGGGAGTTCGAGATTTGTAGATACTGACAGGTATATATAGAACAGATAAACAAGTTTATACTGTATAGCTCACGGTGAAAAAGAGTATGAAAACGAATATATATATTCACGTCATGACTGAAAAACTGTACTCTACACCATAAATTGACACAACACTGTAAACTGAATATAAATTTTTTTTAAAAAGTTACTAAAAGTATGAGGTGCGTCTTCAGATGGGTTTTGAAGAATGAGTAGGAATTCCCTGGGGAGCAAAACGAATGAACATGGCAAGAACAGAACTGAAGATTTTAGATACTTTGTTTTAAATTAAGAATCTACTCCGGACATTCTTTATAATTTCCTTGAGGCCTTAAATTAAGATGTAAATTACTTTGGATTTTTCTTAATGGAATGGACAGGATTTGGATGAGTGGAGAATTGGAAAGGGCACTTACAATGTAGGAGGTTCTGGATAAACAAATGCGTTGACACGACTAAGCAAAGCAGCAACTGATGTTGGCGGAGTGGGTGATAAGGGTGGAGAGGGAGTTTGGAAGCCGCTTATCGCGTAGTTTCGAAAACGTGGGGACAAATTGTGCCTTACTACGTTTGCCTTTGGTGTTGGCAAGAGTTGGTGCCCCTCTCCACCCCCTGGCCTCCGGTGAACAGCAGAAGGCCGGGCTTGCTCTCACCTGCGCTTGGATGTAGAGGGAGACGCAATCTTGCGACAGTCGGTACTTGCGCAGTAGCCTCAGGCATTTCACCAGATGCTCCTCCCCCGCCGACAGCTCCTCCGTGTCGATGTGGTTCACTCCGAGGTGGAACTCAATAACCGCCCGCCTCACCGCCCTCTGGGCAATAGGCCCCTCGGCCTCCACCAGTTCAGCCGGCAGCCCCAGGGTGTGGTCCCCCGCGCCCAAGCTGTCTTCGGCCTGAGGCCGCTCCTCCTCGTCCTCGGGCGCGGGGCCCAGCAGCGCCTTGACCTCTTCCAGCAGCGCCCGGGCGCCGTATTTGGACTTGTACGGTTCCTTCTCCGGGTTTTTATGCAGTTCTACCCGCGACAGGGCCAGAGCGGCCTGGAATTTCTCACGAATCTCGACACACGGAGCATCCGCCATGGCGGCCTCTCCAGCCTCGGTCTCAATGTTTGCAGTCGGGACTCCCGCCTTCCTTCTGCTTTGCGACACTTCACTTACGGCTTCCGACAGGCCTGCGCACTGCAGAACGGTACCCAATGACGTCTGTCAGGAGAGCCGCAATATGCTTGGCAGTGGCCAATGGGAAGGCGTAGTGGTCACCACAGCAACCGTTGTCATGGAATCAAAGCCGTCAATGATGGTAGCCCCACCTCCAGCCCCGCCCTTTGCGGTGATAAGTTCATCTTGTGCTTGACCCGGTGAAGTTAATACATAAAAATTACCGGTTGCCTTTTAACAGAACACTTGGAAATATTGTTTAAAAACAAAGCCAGCTAACTCTCATTAATTGATACAAGCAGAAAAGCAGAAACCTTTTGACATTAGTATATAACCCAGCCTATCACCAGATAAAAACATAACAAGTATCCGTGGGGTTTTTGTTTATTTTGGTTTGGTTTTTTTGCGGGGCGCTTAGGGGGAAGTAATTAGGTTTATTTATTTATTTATTTATTTATTATTTTGCTGGAGGTACTGGGGATTGAACCCAGGACCTCATGCATGCCAAGCACACAATCTACCACTGAGCCATACCTTCCCCCCTGTCTTATTATTAATATATAGCCTGTAGGAATGTAAAAAGCACTCAGTGATCGACAAATACCTTTTCTTCAACCCTGAAATAGAGGTTGCAGGGATATGAACACCTTCCCAAAGTAATACAGGAGTTAAGTCCCTGAAGCTGTGACTATATACCTCAAGCAAAGCTTTTTCCATTACATAATCTTCGTTAATTATCAAGTCAAATACGAGGGGGTGGCGGACGGGCCTGAGGTTTTACTACTAAGAGCTAGGTATATAAAGTGCTTTGAGATACACAAAGGAGCACTGATTTTGGAAGCTCACCGACACAAAGTTTGAATCTCAGATCTGCTTCAAATTGATTAGCTTCTCATTTTCTAAGCTTCAGATTTCTCAAGTAGAGCATAAGGGATAATACAACTTATCTACAGAATTATTCTAAGGAGTAAAAGAAAACATCTGTCCTTTACATATTGGTGCTCTTCAGGATTCCTGCCTAAATCCTTCAGGATTTGTCCTGGGGAGATCTTATCCATTTCCAGGGATTCCCTTACATGGGCTGCTCACTTCTAAACTTGGTCTCCAAGCCAAATGGCTCTCTGGAGCTTCAGACTTTAATGTACATCTGTCATCTGAAACAACCATTCCCAAATGTTCCACTGAATCCTGGTATCAGTATCTTCAAATTGGAACTCAACTTCCTCTTCATATGCTCCTTCCCTCCCACACCACATTTGCTCTTATGTTCTGCGTCTCAGTGAGTGACACCACTATACACCAAGCCAATGACTTCTTGAACTCACTCTCCTTTCTTCTCTCATCCTTAAATGTAAAACCAAGTCCTATCCACCTCCTAAAGCACTCTTAACATTGGTCTCCTTTTCATCTCCAGTAGTTAAGACCATCACCTTTGAATTAATTTTAATAAGAATTCTTGCTGCCAGTCTGGCTTCCTACCAGTGCATTTTCCACAACACTTCAAATAACTCGTTCATTCATTCAATAAATATTTAAAGTGTCTGTTAATTTGCCAGGCACTGTTCTAGGCTCTGGGAATTCAGCAATTAAAAACTGTTCTGCCCTAGTATAAGGAAAGACATTAAATAAATAAACTATATATACTGTCAGATAATGTTATGGGAGCAAAACAAAGGAGATAAGGAGTGTTAGCAGGTGTGGCAAGGTTGCTATTTTTAAACAGGGGGGTCAGGAAAGGCTTTTCTGAGAAGTCACCATTTGGGTAAAGATCTGAAGGTAAGGGACTGAGACGTGAAGATTAGGGGACGTATATCCCAGATAAACCGTATATCCCAGACAGATACAAAGACTTTGACACAGGAATGTGTCTGGTGTGTTCAAGGAAAAGGAACAAGATCTCTTGGCTAGAGTAGAGAGAATGGACAGAATAGTAGGAGATGAAGTCAGAGAAGTCATGTGGACCTGACTATGCAGGATTTGTAAGGCCACTGTAGGGACTTTGGATATTCTGTGGGAGATAGAAGCCATTGGAATGCTTTGAAGTAGTGACAAGATCTAGTTTACAGGATTTATTCAGAGAACAAATTGAAGTGGGAAAAGCAGGGAGACTGGTAAGGAAACTACTATAATAATCACAGTAGGTGTTTAGTATATATCTATGAATAGAAAAGTGATTGGCACATGGTTAATAATGGTAGTTCATTACTAGATAACATTTTATATATTAAAATCATCTAATCCTCAGAACAACTCTGTGAGATACTATTGCTATTCCCATTCTGCAGATTAGGAATTGAGGTTCAGAGAGATTATTTACCAAAGGTCACGTATAATAGATAAGTAGGCAGTTTTGCTCCAGAGCCCACACTTTTAATCATTATGCAGTACTATCTCGTAGTAGGAGCTCAGTAAACAAACCACCATGACACATGGGGCTGACCTCTAAAGATCTATCTGGAAGAACCCAGATGACAACTAAAATAGAGATTTTTGATAAATTCTTAGACAGACACACCTGGGAAACATAAAGACATGGGACTAGGAAATTTGAGATGGAAAGTTCTGGCAGCCAACCAGGGAACAGTCCCTGCAGAATGAGTGGCATAGGGTACAGGTCACCATAACACAGTGACCTGAGATCTAGCTCACAGAAGGTAACAATTGGAAGAGACAGGAAAGCATAAGGCATGCTGTGGTAAAGGGAGTTAACTCATATAGTCAGAGCACAGCTAATGTCTATTAATTATGTTCACTCCAGTAAAGAGACCACCCTACATCTTCAATCATTTGTCAAAGTAAAAAATATTTTTTAGTTATAGGGTATACAGTAACTATTTGGGTCCTATGAAAATATAGTACCTGTTCTTAAAAAGCTTACATTCATGTGCCACTTTAACATGAGTGAAGAAAATCTATTTGTTAGAATGCAGTGGCAGCTGACCTAATTACTCTGTCCATCAAACCACTCAGGCTAGTTTGTACTAGTAGAGTTGTTTCTATTTTTATTAATTTTATTTTTTTTAATACAGATTATCAGTAAGGGGGCCTTTTCAACCCCATTTGTTCTACTTCTCTATATTTCCCACTTTAATTTGCTTCATAACTTAAACCAGGTCTATTCTAGTCTTAGGTATTATTTCTCAATTTTGTGTTGATGGGCATGTTTTTAAGAACTGGAGAGGTAATTTTTTGGAATGAACTGACTTCCTCCATTCCCCTTTTCCTTTTTGACATCAGTTTTATTTACTACTTGACAAATGAAGAAGTAAATACCACTACAATGATTATGATTTAGAAGTAACTTTCTCCTGCTGCTCTAATTTGATAAATGGTTACTATACGACATTTTCTGACAAGGTATTCAGTTTTGGGTATCTGTTACTTTGGCACTACTCTTGTTCGCTTCTTTTTATTTTTGCCAGTGTACTATACCTCACTCCTATTTGAAAAGACAAATCTAATTGAAAAAAAAAGTCATAGAAACAATATGTAAAATGATTTGTTTTATGATGTATCTTCCATGTCCAGTTTGGTTAGCTTGTTATGCAATATAAGTGAAATATCAGGTTTTCACTCCTGTGCCCTTTTTATCATTAAAATTAACACAAAAAGTGGAAAGAAAAAAAAAAAAAAAGACCACACTAAGAGCATGAATTTATCTTTTACATCAGGGAGCCAACTTAATGGAAAGTTCATTAATAAGACTAGGGTGACTGTGTGATCTTAAAGTGCCAGAAAATGCAATTGAACAAAAGAACAAACAAAAAGTATATAATGATTGGGATGGAGCTGGGGAAATTATTTACAGATAATATGATTGTTCTCCTGAAAAAGCAGAGTGAAAACTGAACACAAAAAAGTACAGCCAGTCACAAATATACAAAAATTAACAACTTTTTATTGGAGGAAAGATGCAATGGAGAAAAAGTTCACTTTCATAATAGCAACAACATCAACAAAAGTCAAGCATAAACTCAAGTTATTTTAAAAAGTTATTTATTAACTTATTAAATAACTTTATTTAATAAATAAATAAATAAATAATAAGTAAAGCCAGATGAAATAAGTCTTGGTTCCCAGATTGTGGCCCTAAACAGCATTTCCTACTATAAGGAAACAGGGTTCCTGGGAGAAAATGGTGATTCTGGTTCTGGGGCAGAATGAATCTGGGTATCTTTTCACACCAGAAATCAAGGAAACTATCAAAGACTAGCAGGGTCAGGTCAAAAGGACCGAGAAGGTGTCAACTTATAAAGAGGCTATCTCTTGCTGGCCAAAGATGTGACAATTTGAGCATCAATAAAATAACTGCAAAAGATTAAAGTATATCAACTATGTTAAAAATTCATGAATTTATAATGAATCAACAGTAACAATGAGAAGCTCGTTGGCCACCTTTGGAGGAAACTAAGGAACTGATCATAATTCTGAAAACTGGTATACATAAACAAAGGGAACAAATTAAGTACCTGTCCTGCCTTTTCTGTAAGACGAGTATTCAGGGTAACCAAAGTGTTGATTAAGGTAAGTTTACTGCTTTAGAGGTATTCCAGCTAACAAACAAAAAAGAAATAATAGAATAGCACCATTTTACAAGAACCCTAATGAAATTATGGACTTAGGCAATGATTGCCTCTTGCTGCTAACATCAAAAAGACAAGGGACAACTGGACACTGTGTACCCTTCTCCATCTAATCTTCAACGTACTTTAAGTGCATTGGGGGAAAGGAGCTTGTTAAGTGACAGATGGAGATGCATCAGCACAATTCAGAATGTGGCAGAATCTACAAACTAAATGGCCTGGCTTCTTCAAGAAATAAATTGCAAGGAAAGAATTCCCCTTCTAGGCAGGAATTTGCCAATACATAATAAAACAAACAAAAAAACTGCATAGGCACTTACCTTTTGACTTAGTCATCCCACTCCTAGGAATCTACTCTGAAGATACCCCTCTAACAGAACGTAAATACATACATACAAGGTTCCTCACTGAAGCATTGCTTGTAATTGCAGAATACTGGGAACAACCTACGTGCTCATACATAAGAAATAAGAAAATGGTTGAATAAACTATGGTATATCCATACAATGGAGTACAATGCAATTGTAAAACAAAAAAGAATAAAGATTTCTATGAACTGATGTGGAGTGATTTCTAGGATATACTGTTAAGAAAAAAAAAAGCAAAGCTCTATCTGTAGGATGGCACCCTTCATGTTATATCCTGGTTTTAACAATTGTACTATGATTATGTAAAACATTAATACCTGTGAAAATGGAGTGGAGACGTGAACTTTCTGTACTATTTTTGCAACATTTATGTAAGTCGAAAGTTATTTCAAAATTAAAATTTTTTTCAAAAAATGCAAGTGACCAATAAATGTAAGATGTTAATCCTTGCTCAATTAAAAGATGCAAATAAAAATATATTACTTTGCACTTAGCAAAGTGACAAAAGGAAACCAACACCTAGTGTTAGTGCTGTGGGGAAATAGTTTCTTTCCTAGGCTGTAGGGTGGGGTCGTAAACTGGTACTGCTTTGGAGAGCAACTTGCACCAAAATTTAAAATACATTCACTTTGACCCTGCAATTCTACTTTTAGAAAATTTATACTAAAGGGACAACCAGACAAGTAGGCAAAGATTTATACAGACATTCATTTTAGGGTTGTTTGTAATAGTCATCAAAATAACAACATGGCCATCTTTTAGTGGCATATTCATACTATGAGATACCATGCAGTTATCAAAAATGGCACAGATCTGTACTTACAGAAAAGTATGCTAATGTTGTGGAGGGACGGCAAACTCACAAAACTGAATGAAAGACTCCAGTTTTGTAAATGAATTCCTGGAAGAGATGCTCACAAAAATGTTAGACATGGGGTGACTTGCTTGTTTTTTCTGTTTATTTTTTTTACACCTATCATTTATTACTTTAAAAATAAGAATTTCAAACTTCAATTTTAGGGAAAAAAGCCACCAAAAACATAGTTAGTACTAATATCTTTATTATGGCATAAAGCTGTATTTTTATACATTAACTCAACTTTTTAGTAAAAACATTTTATGTACAACTGTAAAGAAACTGCTGCACAGATAGTTCCAACATAAAAACTGGTTGTATTTTTAAAGTTCACTGAGTTGTTTGATACATAAATTGGAAAATATTTTCTCTGTAGAAAATAGTAAAAATGACAACATAGCCCAATAAGCCCATTTAAACCATATAGTAGCTGAATGATACTTTTATAAATAGGGTTTGAATTCTGGGATCCAGGAGAAATTTTAGCTTTATTTATTGAAACAGCCATGTTTTCCTTAAAATTAAGATGTGTAAAGTGAAGTTCCTATTAATCTTCCTCCTTAGTCTTGAGTTATGCCTGATTATTTTTCTTTAAGCTAATCCACATTAAGGTTTTAATTATCCCTTCCTAAAGGACAGGTACCTTGTCCTTTTAATCTACTTGATAAAGTACCCATTCCTAGCCAAATTGAAATGTTTTGTTATTTAAGCAAAACCAGAATCAAATAAAATGTGATCCACATGGCACAAACTGTCATCAGATACTTCCTCTTAACCCCCTCTGGCTTGATGGGAAGCCATGAGGCGGTCAACTAATACAATTGACAAGAGGATCAAGGAATAAAAGCCAACAGAATTTGAGAACAGAGAAACATGCAGTCAGGATTCAAGGACAGAACTGAAGTCCAAACAGAAAAAGGACACTACCTCTAGAACCAAGGAGCTGAGTTGCCTCTGAGCCTGTTACTGCAAAAGTGACTGAGTAAGAAGCAATTGGATATAAAGATCCAGCCAGGGAAACCGGGACCTAGAAAGATTTCAGTTGTTCAAAATAATTAGATGAAAACAAGACAGGCCACACATTTGAACTCCTCTATCGTAGTTTATTTCCTAAGATTCCAAATTCAGAATTTCTAGGAATTAAGGCAAGACAATGCTACGTTTAAGCTCCTAGACAGCACACAAAGTTTCCCAGAGAAATATTTAAGACCTCAGAGCAATACCTGACCAGGGGCTACATTAAGTTCTTTAGTTCCCTCAAAGAAACAACTTAAAAAGAAACACATAGAGTATGTCTTAAAAGGAGTTCTCTAAGTAGTTACACCCTTTCAACAGAGTAGCAGTCTAATAAAGAGATCCTATACTGTGGCTATAGGAACTAGGCCTTTGAGAAACTAAATTGGACGATTTTACCTAAAAACCCTAGCTTGCCTCTTAGAAATTGAAACTCTAGAAACATTAATGACCCATTATGTTTTCACCATTAAAAGAATGCTTTATCATACACTTTGGCCTTTGCTCTCTATAGATATGAATGCTTACTTTTTGCACATGGAAAATACTTTCAGTGGGGTTTTTTTTTGACTCTTCAGCAACGCAAATCTCTGCCCCTTACTCCCTTAGCTCATTCTTGGTAAATCTTAATCTTCCAATAGAAAGTGGAGTATATTATCATCAAGCACCATTTATCCAGCCTCCTTACTTATGAAGAAAGTCATAGGGCCATCTTATACACTTGGAATTCCTTAAAAACACTTGCTTCCTATTAAAATATATACATATAAATCTGTGACGAATTCACTGAAGTATGAATCACCTTATATTGAGAAGTTAAAAATGTATCAAAATGCTCATAATAATGGCTAATCTATGTAATATTTCCTATCAAATGTATCACCATCCTCTAATCTAGAACATACATGGGCATAAACTGTTGTATTCCAGCTAAGTTTGAATCTTGCTTCAAAACATTGCTCAGTATTAATTCTCAGAAGACACATTATAGAACCACAGGAGTAACTGTTAGCCAAGTAGCTAAGGAATACCAATTACAGAACAAAAGCTTTGAGTGCTCAAAGTGTTTCTCCAGAAACTTGCATTCCCCATAGTATTTAGGGAAGGACACTATTAAGAGACACTTCTAACTATAAAGACAGGTCAACTTAAAAGTATCAGCAGATACATGCTTGATTTCGTCTTGTAATCTACAGACAATGCATTAAGATATGTAATGATTTCATACACCTTTTCTTAAGAAAACCAAATACAGAAGTAGCGATAAAGTAATAAATGACAATCATCAGATGAAATATAATTTAGATGAAGCTTATCTCTCTTGAAGAGATGGGGAACAGGCCAGTGGTCAGGAAGGAAATACAATGTGCTTTTAACTTTGTATGAAAAATATTGTTCAGTTCCATGTTGCCAAACATAGCTCTGTTTTTGCCATATAAATCCTCTACTTCAAATTAGTGTCCAAATGCTTTACTATAACTCCGCTTCTGGCCTTTGTTTTGGAATCTGTTACTTCTGTTGCCACCTCCTGATCGCTGACCTCTGAAGTTTCTGTTTCCTCCCCGCTGTCCCCGGGAACCTCGATTGCCTTCCCGCTGTCCCCTGAAGCCTCGATATCCTTCCCGTGGACCTTCTAGCTCCGGTTGCTCCGTGGCCACAGACAGCTGCCAGCGCCTTGAGTCATGCCATTTTTCCTGTTGAGAGATGGTTGTGTTTTTACCTGCTTTGACTTAATTTTTACTGAATTTGGTTTAAAAAAGGCATGAGAAGAACAACATTTTTGCTTCCTTTTTAAAGAAAAATCAGATTGATAACCCAAGTGCTTAAAAGGTCACTGGTCAAAAATAAGTTTCACTATGAGAAGCATCCTCATCATTTATTCAATTCAATTACTACAGGTATCCACAGGTGTCAGGTAGTAAGACATATAAATGTACTACATGTAAACACGTTTCTCACAGCAGTACTGAATGAAGATACAGCAATTAAAAATGTCTATATAAACCTCATATAACATAAATGGGGGAAAAAAGCTGGATATTGTTCACAATGCTGTAGATAGGAAAACAGGCAAGCTGAATAAGAAAAATATTAGATAAAAAGGCTAGGAGAAAAAAAATACTAAACTTTAATTCTTAATTGTCTTTAGCAAAGGGACTAGAGCTGTTGTTACCCTTTCTATTGTTCTGTTTTAATAAACATTTTATAATTTAGATATGTTAACTTCAAAATCCAAGAGAAAAAAATACCTGTACTTCTGTTACCGCTGCAGTAGGGATATCAAAGCAAACACCCTAGAAATCAAAAAAAATTCAAGTTAATCCAAACTTTGACAAGAATTATTATAAAATGCACATTAAGTGATACTCCAAAAGATCAGGTATTATGTGGGAAAACAAACCAACAAACCAGGTATCAATTTTAGATGAACTTTAGACCAAAGCCAACACATTATACCTCCCCAAAGCAGAACAGCAAAAAGCCAAGGAATGGAAAAAAAAAGAGAGAGAGAAAGAGACTCAAAACTATTTGTAACTGACTAAAGATCATTCTTGGCTATCACATTGTGCTTTTATAGCTATGTTTTATAGCTGAGGAAACAGTCTTGGAGAAGCTGACTCACTTGTCTAAGGCCCTACAGCTGGTAAGAGCAGGTTTTAAAAATCTGATCAATGTGGCTCCAAAACCTAAGGCCTAAAACCATTAAAATACACTGCCTTCCATCAAAAACAGTGAACTATCACTCAGGATGACCTAATTAAAGGCAGAAAAATAAATGATCTTCTATTGTTAATTTTCTCATTTTTCATGATTCAGCCTCCTATGAAGTTTTTATTTTAATTAAATACTTTATAGGTCACCATCTTTGATAATAAGCAGGGCCATCATCTCCAATTAAAAAGTCCTCCCATTTCTTGGTCTAAACAAAAATAATCAAACTCCCCCTGCAACTGACACAGGCACTCCTCTCCCCCAACTGTCTTAAATTTAAACATTTTGAGGAACATCCCTTCCACCCAACAATTTACCCAATTATAACCACAGGTAGCATCAGGTACTAACGGATTTTGCCTTTTGTGGGACTCTTCATTCAAATATTTACGAAGTATTCAATACTAGGCACTCACTGCAGTATAGAGACGACTAGAGAATAGTTTTTGCCTTTGACTCGGTCATAATGTTCTTGAGGCTCAGTCAGTAAACAAGCACAGAAAGGTAAAATTTACATTAATAAAGCTACACCCTAAGAACTCTGAAGTACAGGAGGAGGTGCCTCCACCCCTGCCATTCAGCCAGGGAAAGCTTCAGAAAGATTAAGTCTAGGCCAAGTCATAAAGGAGACTGTAAAGATAAGAAATATTACATATAAACAGTGGATTGTGCATACAGTTAGGATGAAAGAAAGCAAGATATACTTGGCACTGTTGGAGTGGAGGGTATTGGTGGTAAGGAGGACAGGAGCCAGCTCATATGAAGAACCTTACCCTCCATGTGAAAGTTGGGACTTTATTTCATAGATTACATGGAATTGCTAAAGAGGTAAACAACATGGTTAGACATGCAATGAGTTAAAGATACACCTGATTTGGTTCTCAAGGCCAGTAGTTCTCCAAGTATATAGTCCATGCACACTCTGGAACCCTGTGGATCTTTTGGAGGTTCCACAAGCCAAAATATTTTCATAATAATACTAAAATGCCCTCTGTCCTTTTCACTCTTATAAGGGTAGAGAGGAGTTTCCCAGACATTATATTACATGTGATGATATCATTGCTGTGATGACTAATGGAACATGATATAGAGTTCCAGTCTAATTTCTAATATAGTAAATATCAGTAGATATAACCCACATAAACAAAAGCTTTTCAATGTCCCCCAACATTTGTTAAGAATGTAAAGGGGTCACAAAACCAAAATGTTTGAGATTTGCTCTGCTAGTCTACGCCATTAACTGAGAGCAGGAGCCAGAAAGAAGAACACCATGTTTGGAAGGCAAGATTTAAAATTTTGAATTTAATTTTGAGTAAGTTTGTTTTAAGTTGTATAGTAAACCCCATCTGGGTGGAAATGTCAGGGAAGCGGCTGGACCTTCAAGTCTGGCACCTCATGTGATGGTTTGGGCTAGAGATTCAGATGTGGTAGTTGTCAGCGACTGAGTAGCGACTGAGGGTCCTGGATGACACCACACAGAGAAGACTACATAGAGAGTGAAAATACGCAGCATCCCCTGGAATAGGAAGAAGCTACCACACAGTGTTTTACTGCCAGCGTGAAGCCACTGAACCAAAGCGAGGTCACAACAGAGGCCCCAGCCTTACCTGCTTTCCTTTGAGAAAAACCATTCCCTTCACTTTGGAATCAATATCCTCACCCAGCTGCTCTTTAAGTTCTTTCCAAGCATAACTAATGTTTGGCATTTCAATTGAGCACTGCAAGATCATAGTCACAAAACCCTATGGAAGAAAGGAAACAAAATGAAAGCCTCAAAAACAAACATAATTAATAAACACTTATCCTCATGTTTCTAAAATATTTCTGGGACAGTTCTTCCTAAAAGCATAGCACCCCCCGCCTTGGAAAAGTAAAACTGGGGAACTCTGAATAAGATTGGTGGTTTGTGCTACTGCTGGTATCCAGGTTGTGATATTATACTTTTGCAAAATGTTACCACTGGGGGAAACTGGCAAAGTGTATAAGGAATCTCTCTGTATTAACTCTCACAACTTCATGTGAACCTAACATCTCAAAAACTTCAATAATAACAACCACCACCACCACCACAGAAAGAAGGAAAGAAGGAAGGAAGGAAGGAAGGAAGGAAGGAAGGAAGGAAGGAAGGAAGGAAGGAAGGAAGAAGAAGGAAGGAAGGAAGGAAGGAAGGAAGGAAGGAAGGAAGGAAGGAAGGAAGGAAGGAAGAAAGAAAGAAAGAAAGGGAAAGAGTATTACCTTAAGTTTCTAGGTATGCTGGCTAAATGTATCACATGGATTTATGTGTTCACATGGTTGGCTTGTTTTTGTTTTTGTTTTTAGGATTAAAAAAATGACATACAATTCACATACAATAAAATTCACCATTTTAAGGTATACAATTCAGGAGGTTTTAGTATATTCACAAGAAATGCAACCATCACCACTATCTAAAATTCCAGAACATCATTATTCCCCCCATCCCCCCAAAATCCCCCACACTCCCATCAGTAGTCACTGCCATTCCCTCCTCCACTGAGACACTGCAACCACTAATCTACTTTCTGTCTCTATGGATTTTTATATATATATATATATATATATATACATACACACATATACATATCTCAACCTTCACACAAAAGTTAAAACAATTGGGAAGTTTAAATGGAACACTTTCAGAAATTTGACAGGGACCCTTACCACATCTGAGTTGATCAAGGAGCGCTGGTCTACCGACGTGGCACCTGAAATATGGGCCAGGGCTGCCGCCAGGGCTTCCACAGCCCCTTTCTCCTCTATCAGTTTCTCGGCTGACTGCTTGAAGTGACCAACGGCAGTGGGAGGCACAGAATCCAAAAGCCTATGGTTTTATTGAGAGTATATTTGTTAGGAGAAAGGACAGTGGACAGATGTCACTTTCAAGACAACAGCATCTCAGGATAAACCAATAACTTTCAAACCAAATCTTTCATATGTCTAACAGCATTTTGATGCAGTATATAAAATCACCACAATTCTGTAGTAATAAATCCATTCCTTTAATTGTATCTAATTGTAATTTACTATCAAACTAAAATTTTTTTTAATCCTAAGGAAATAATAAGACAAATATGAAGATGTTCATCACAGTGTTATAGAAAGAGCGCAATTTTAAAATGTGCATCAATATGGACTGGTTAAGTAAACCATGAAAGAGATATAATGAAATGCCATACTGCCATTAAAAATGATGTCAATATGTGAACTTTTACAGTAAGCATGTGATAACATTTAGAATCAGAAAATACTACAGCTATTTTCATTCTGAAATAAAAGAAAAAGACTCTCAAACTAGGTTAAAAATGATACAGACCTTTATAAGATTACACATTTGTTAGGGAGTCACTATTATCTAGGTGATAATAAATGTCACATCTCAAAGCTGAAAGAGATCATTCAAGAAAAGGAGGAACTTGCCTCTTCTGGCAGGGCTGCCCCTCTAGAGGCCTCCTCTCATAGACCATCAGCCTCTGTGCCTCTTTTCTCCTTCCTGGCCATCTAACCCCAAATTTTCTTAACTGGCATCATAAGAAACCCTGTCTGCAGGATACTTAAAGAAAAGCATGCCATGCAAAAATAAATTTGAAAAATGCTGAGTTAAACTCTTCATTTGCAGAACTTTCTGAAGCTATTAATATGCTAATATTAAGCATTTCTTTTGATCAGGAACTCTATTTTTAAATAAGTATTTCACTTATTTATAATAGCATTTATGGAAAGCACTCTAGAAATGATGTTCAGACTGGTTCTTAAGTAGAGCATGTAGCTCACCATGAGGAGACATTTGGAAAACATTTGGGACCTTTTTGGTTTTCATAATGCCAACTCCACCCACCCCTAGGAATACACTGCACAGCCAGGGATGCTAAACAGCTAAATACCCTTCAACTTTTAGGACAATTGCACACAATAAATAATCTTCTTGCCCCCACACCAGCAGGACCTCTCAAGACAAACACTGTCAGTTAATCTAATCATAGATATTTAGCTTTGTCTTACAACATATATGATAGTTACTTAAAATGCCCAAGACAAAATCAAACTCTGGTGAATAGGATTAGGCTGAGATGAGTAAAAATGAAAATTTTTATTTTACAAAATTTTACTTCAGCACATTATTTTTTCAACAATCAGGTTATACATTTTTTAAAACAATGAAAAAGAATATAAATTTGAAAAGGCCAAATCTCATTATTGCACAAAGATTTGTTGTAAACAGACCAAGCATCAAACAGACCACAGCAGTGGTAGGGAACAAACCTGATGGCATCTTTGCTGGAAGCTTTTATTATCTCTGTTGCAGAAGGAACACCTATCCGTTTAAATTTAATCCCCTACAAGAAAATGAAACATAATTTAATGTACAACATGGCCATCAATTGTTTCCATTAATATTAGCAGTCCCCCAATTTTAAATTATTTACCAGGCATATTTATTACTTATTTAAAAGATAAACTTTTTATCTAAAAAGGACTTAGATTTATAGAAAAGTTGCAAAGACAGTACAGAGTTCCCATACACCTGCCCTGGGTTTCCCTAATGTTATTACTTTGGTACATTTGTCACAACCAAGAAACCAACACTGCTACATTACTATTAACTGAACCCCAGAGTTCATTCTAATTTCACTACAGTTTTTCTAGTAATACCATTCTTCTGTTGATATCTCACCTAGGATACCACATTACGTTTAGTCATCATGCCTTAGTCTCCTCTAATCTGTGGCAATTTATTTCCTTGTTTTTCATGACCTTGACAGTTTTAAGGTGTGCGTGTCAGGTATTTACTCTGTAGAAAGTCCCTCAATTTAGGAACATCAATTTTCACACGCTTAGACTAGGATTATGGGTTTGGGAGAAGATGACCAGAGATGAATGCCTATCTCATTATATCGTATCAGGGACACAAGCTTATAACTGATGTCAACCACAATCACCTGGCCAGGTAGCCTTCACCTGTTTTCTGCACTGTGAAGTCCTCACCCTGACCCTCTCTGCTCTTTACAAGCAAGTCACTAACGGCAATCCCCTGAAGGGGTGGAGTCACTAAGCTCCACCTCCCAGGGAAGAGAATTTCCTTACAAAATTCCTCTGTAAGGAAAATTAGTCTCTTCTTTCCTATTTAAAAATTTATCCTTGTGACATATTCTCATCCTTTTGGTTTTTGAGCAATTCCTTTAATCTACACTTAAATATTTCTGGTGTCCTCATATTATATCATTGTCTGAAGACTATCTTTCAAACATAAAGATCCCTTGTCATTAGAAGTATGAAAACAAAACCAGTGCTTTCAAATGCAAAGCTATTTCAAAATCGGCTTTGTATTATAGGGCAATATATAAAGCGCGAATCTAACAAGTTTTGGTCATGGCCACATGGTAGAAACAGAAATCATTCAAAGTTAATAAAAATTGAATAAAGAGACCAAAGACTGACTTTAGAACTCAACATTTACTGACGGCTAAGAAAATAGTTTTACCGCTTTTTGCTCCACTTGTGCTAACTGATATTCTTCCTTGTGCTGATAAAAGCAGATGCAAATCCCGGTCCTTCCAGCTCTACCTGTTCGCCCAGAACGATGAATGTAGGACTCCACATCCTATGAAGTAAAATACATCAGTGACACTGAACAACAAAGAGAGATAAAGAGGTAAGTGTAATGGTTATACATCGGGGTGTGTGTGTGTGTGTGTGTGTGTGTGTGTGTGTGTGTGTGTGTGTGTGTGTGTAGGTTCTTTAGCAGGTTAATTAAAGTCAAAATTAAAATAAACTGACAATTTTTGAAAACTCTAGGATAATGATCCTTATCCTGTGGGCAAATCTGTAAAAAGCACTGTCTAAACAGTGCTATCCAATAGAATCATAATTTTAACAGCCAAATTTCTAGCTTCACATTTCTATCACACTAAAAGTTTTTGAAAAAGTTAAATTAATTTTAGTATTATTTTATTTAACCCAATATATCCAGAAGCTTTATCATTTCAATATACTACCTATACAAAACAAGTTATCAATGAGATCTTTTACATTCTTTTTCCATGTCTCTAAAATCCTCTATGCTTAAAGAAAGTTAGAAATTTTTAAAAATCCAATGTGTATTTTATACTTACAGAGCACAGGTCAATTCAGACTAGTACCTTTCAAGTGCTGAACAGCAGCATGTAGCTATCATATTGGACAGCACAGGTCTACAGGCTTATTTAAACAATGTCTATGTCACACACTTATGGGACTTCCTTTGTAAGAAATGGTAATGTATTTTTCCATCACTGTAAACAACCTTTAATCCTGAGGGATTTGCAAGATTTAGGGGAGGTTATGGGGTCTTCATGCCTGAAGTGATGGGAACAAGTTCCTTCAAGTCAACTTTTACATAACTGAAGCACTGTCCACACTACATAAACTTTGCCTCAGGGCCCTCCCTGGGAGGTTCCCATCACCCACAAACCCAGCCAGTTTTAACCAGAGGCTGTTAACTACAGGCGTTTTCTCCCTTCTCTATCCTCTAGCTCATGAGTTCATCTACCCCCCACCCCTCTCCACCTAAGTCTTATGCATCTTCAAAGTCCAGTTCAAAACTGCACTACCTCCATGAAGCCTTTCAGGACTCCCCTCTAACCAGAACCTGTCTTTCCAACCTCTGGCCACTGACTACACTTCCACTCAACTGTCAGTTCTAGGGGTGGGGTATGGGCTCATGAAGGTTCATTTTTTGAAAAAAAATCACCCTTAGCATCACAGCACCAAAAAGAAAGCTATTACTAATCACACGAAAAAAAGTGATACAACTTCCAATTTGTTTTAGCACCTAAAAGAAACAGCCAAATAAAATCTAAATATAAAACACTTACCTTTGGTGGACAACTTTGTACAACCAGATCTACCTCAGGGATGTCTAGCCCACGTGCAGCGACATTGGTCGCCACCAAAACTCCAAAATCACCATTTCTAAAACCCTTCAGAGTGATTTCTCTTTGCTTCTGTGGAATGTCTCCATGTAATGACTGGGCATCCTGCCAAAGAAATAATCAGGAAGACAGGTACTTTTTAAATCACTAGTTAGGCCTGTAAAGATATTCATATTTTGGTGTTATTTCTGATAAAAGTAGCACAAAGGGGAAAACATGTGCCTTACATAGACAAGCTTCAAGACTTATTTCCAATCCTTGGTCATTAAATCAACTGTACCCAACTATACTTACAAGATAAAGAACACCAGATAAGAGTGATCAAACACTTTGTCAGGGTAACCTTGGGTTTGAGCCACCCTTTCTTCATCTGTGAGATGAGATGGGCAGATTAGGTGAGCTCTAAGATGTATATCCTCACTATTAACTGAAAGATGCTTTCTCCCTAAAGGCAAGGGAGGAGGACGACCTACCTGCCTTACGGCCGCATTCTGTGACAACTCCTGGGCTTCTTTCTTGGTTTCACAGAAGATGATAGTGCGCCCTTGATAACCACTATACACTCGGATCACATCTCCGATAACTGCTGCCCTTTGAGTCCAGTGGCACTTGATGGCCAGATGCTTATAAAAGAGAGGAAAAAAGATCTATTTAGTAAAGCCTAACTGGAACCTAAAATCACCTGATCAACCCTAATGATACTAGAAGCCACTGTTTAAGCCTAACTAGAACAGACTACTGCCACCACTGTTTAGAGAAAAAAAACAAACCATTAAAGCAGACAGCCTTTCCTCTTTTTCTGAAGAGCACTGGGCTCCTTTATTGATTTTCTGACCTAACCAGGAAAATGTAGGAAAAGAAGTGCCATTCTCTAGATTGCTACAGGAAACCAAAATAACTGACATGAGAAATGACTGTGTGTTTTGGCCTTTCATCCACTTAAAAATGCAGTCAGTTTCCATCCAGGTCTATTCCTTGGGTGAACTGAACTCATCTAGGTACTGGACCCTAAGATGAAAAAGGCTTCTATACACTAGGATTCTCTGGTGCACTCTAGTGTATAAACTCTAGGTGTAATTTCTTTCTGTTTACGTAATTCAGACAGATTTAGGTTCCAAAAGATTCTACAATCAGGCTACGAGATGATAAAATTTAGAAAACAAAGATACCATATACAACTCAAATAGAAATATAACTTCACCTGGCTTTTTCACATGGACTTAGTGTTTATACGGAAAAGGAGTTTGTATTTGCCAGTCTTATTATCAGATAGGAAAAAAATTACATATAATTTATTACTAATTTCAGTAACAGAATGAATCATTTACCTCCACAGTTATTGCCGTTTTCTGAGTCTTTTTACCAATAAGGTCCACCTGTTCATACGTAGATTTCATGTATTTCTTAGCAACATTAAACACCCAATGAGGACAAGTTGCAGAAAAAAGCAATGTTTGGGGATTGTCTTCTGAATCTTTGAGGGAAAAAAAGGTCAGTATGAATAAGTCAAACAAGTCTATACAGAATTCCACCTCATCCAATCCTTCCAGGGTCCATCAACATTCTATAGGAAACACCTGAGGCCAAGTCAAGCATTGAGGACACAAAAATGAAAGACACCGATGTTCCCAATGGACAAAGAAATACTGCCTAAAGAATTTATGTAAAGGATCCTTGAGACACCTAAAGTACTTTAAAGTTATTTTGCTTTCTAACCCTTGGCCTTCATGAACCACAAAGGAAATGTCTTTTATGAGACCTACTAACTGGAAAACACCAATCAAGCCCAGTAACTAACCAATTTAAATCACTAAATAAGTAACCTATAATAAACACCAAAACAGATTCTATACTCATCTATAGCCCCTAGCATTTCCTCAGTATTTTGAGGTTAAAACTCTAGTCTATTCATCCTTTGAGGTCAGGTACTAAAAATAACTCCCCAACCTCCCCTTTCTTTTGAAGAGGGGGTTGCTCTTAGAATACCATTGCATTTGCATATTTTTCAAATGGCAACATAACTGATAGAACCCTTTTGGAGAGCAACCTGACAATGTATACTGAAGAACATGAACTATTTATATCTTTCAACTCAGTAATTTCACTTCTAGAAACCTATTCTTAAGAACTAATTCCGAACATTGAGGTTTGAAGAAAGCTGTCCACATAAAAATGTCTGCAAGCAGATTTATATCATGTAAGAATTAAAATATGTAGATGGGTTAAATCACGGCACAAATAGTTCATATATGTACAGTAAGGAGTTTTATATGTATAGTAAGATTATAGTTAACACACACATAAACACAATAGCTCAAATTCGGGAAGAAATATACCAAAAGCAAAATATACCAAATTGGTTTCTTTTACTTTCTCATATTTTCCCTATTGTAATTATGTGCAAATCATGGAAAATGTTTTTAGATTTAAGTTTTCCTGAATAAAGTCACCTGCCAATTTCCTAAGACTTCATTTAACTCTTAGAAGACCACTTAATCACCACACTTCCTCCAAAACCCCTTATACCAGTCTTGAATGTGGAGTTTACCTTTCTTGTATGCTACACATAAAATCTCTTCCACTTGGTCAGCAAAACCCATGTCCAACATCTGGTCAACTTCGTCCAGGACAACATGCTTAAGATTGGTGAGATTTAGCTTGCCATTCTGCAGGTGGTCCTTAATACGACCTGGTGTTCCAACCAGGATATCAATCCCATTCCGCATACGTTCAACTGTAAAGAACACCAATGATAAGATATGCTGGATTTGTAAGTCCTTTTATTAATCTGGGATACCAATTAGATATATTTTTTATTCTAAAATATTTATTAACTACAGGTACAAGGTAATATGTTAAGTACTGAAGATAAAGACATTTAAGGCACTCCCCGACCTACTGGGGAAAATGTGTAAAAAGTGACAGTCCAGTGTATTACACGACATAACAGAAAAACGCACCAGTGAGGGATGATAGCACCGGGAAGGAAATGATTTCCTTGGCTAGTAGGTGTCAAGATTTCACAAAGTGAAAATAAGAACCTTAAAGAAATGGCAACTTTCTATAAGGTAAGCAGGCATAGGGAGAATGACAAGATGGAAGGGCAAATATCCCAAGAAGGTGTAGAGATGTTCAGAAAAATGGATTTAATGTAACTAGAACGAGATGGTAAAGATGCAACTTTTTATTGAGTTGCTATTGCAGTCCAGGGATCTACTGCAAGGAATTTTACATGCTTATCCAATTTAATCCTCACAACACCACACTGCAGGATGAGTTTAGTAACCCTATTTTATACATGAGCAAACTAAAGTACAGAAAAATCAAGCAACTTGACCTGAAAAAAGACACAGCTACTCTGTGAGCAGAGTTTAGATTCAAACCCAGGGCTTTCTAATGCTAAAGCCTATGTTAGTTCTACTAAAACTGAAAAGAAATAATTACAAGCCTTGGGTGCCAATGCTAAGACTTTTTAAATGTTTAAATCTCTTCCTGAATTACATATCTGATCTATAAAATAAAACTTCAAGGTACTGAACTGAGAAGTAATGGAATGCTATAGCAGAAGCTGCAACATTTGGCCCTTGGGACCAGAAAAAAGCAAGCCTGCCTACAGCAAAAAAGAGGCAGAGACCCAAAGTCCATGACAGACAAAAAGAATAACCTTGAATTCTGACTTTCTACTTCCTTGACTCTGTCTTTCTGGGCTCAGTAAGGTACCATTGCAGCCTTTAGATAAACATAGACAATACGAAAGGCCTAAAAACTACATACAGCATTTAACATCATCATGCAGGACCATACGCTTGACCATCTTTAAACAATGACAAAAGAAAACCACCATAAATGACTAGATCAGAAAGGTGACACCAGATGTCAAGGTCAGAAGAAATTCAATCAGAGCATCCAACAGAAAATGCCATTTTCCTTCCCTCACTTTTGGATTTACTTACTTTGTCCTCCATAGGGAGTTCCACCATAAAAACAAGCCACTGCCAACTTTTTTGTAATGTCACTGAAGTCTCTGCTTACTTGACTTGCCAACTCCCTTGTAGGTGCAAGAACCAGTACCTGAAAAGGCAAAAGTAACAACAGAATCCAAAGTATTATGCAGTATTTTTTTCTTTACAAATTTGGAATGCCCCAGAAGGTTCAACTCATCCGAATAATTATTTTCAAAACATCTATTACACGCTTTGCAATATACTATGATGTATGAAAATAGGAAATATAGTTTCTTACAATCTAGTCACAAGAAAAGCTCGTGATCTTATCAATCATAAGAGAAGCAAGTGCCCAAATTTATGGTGCTCCAGAAGGTTGCACAGAGCAGGCTGGAGGAATTGGGATAAGTTTCACGGAGCTTCTGGTACTTCAGAATAGCATTCTACAAAAGGAACCACTTGAACAAGGAGTACTGCTGATGATGATTACATCAGCTAATATTTGAGCTTTTATTACATGTCAGGATCTGCTAAATGCTTAATATGCATTATTTTTTAATCTTTTTAAAAATGGAGGTACTATTTGTTTTTGTTTTTTGGGGGGGGGGTGAGGGGGAAATTAGGTTTGTTTGTTTGTTTATTATTTTTAATGGAGGCACCGGGGAATGAACCCAGGATCTTGTGCATGCTAAGCATGTGCTCTACCACTGAGCTACTCCCCTACACCTAATATGCATTATTTTTAGTTAATCCTCACAAGTTACTCACCTACAACAGCAGTATACACTTGTATTATAATACCTACAATATCAGACAACAGATTTCTAAAACCAAAAGGCAGATCCCGGATTTAAATTTGGGTAGCCAGTGTGTAAAACCCATAGTCTGAACAGCTATACTACAGTGAATTTGAAGTAAAATGGAAGTCAGACTAGGAAGGCAGGGCCAGCATGGTAAGGGGCTTTGAATCCTGGGGCAGTCTGCATTGTTTGATCCAACAGGACACACAACACGAAACCATGACAGATCCTCAAGGAGGGTAACAGCATGAAACAAATATGGTTTAAGAACAACCTAATACATTGATCTGACAGATATTTACTGAGCATACACTATGTGCCAGGCACTACTTCAGCTGCTAGAATAATCCATTTGTTTACTGCTGTTATAACGGTAAACAAATACAGCAGTAAACAAATGAACTAGCTAAGAAGGAGCATGGACACTAGAAGGCCAGTAAATGAATGAGGTGAGGCCAGAAAGTCAGGTGCAAGAACCCAAAGCCAAGGTGACAACACAATTATTTCCATGAGGTAAGGTTTGTCACACACCAGGTTCTCCAGAAATGAGCTCAATGAGCACCATCCTGATTATGGGGCTTGGCCTCTTCACCTGTGAGTGCCCCTCCTACTCTGGCATCTCTGTTAAAAATGCTGTTTCCATTTCAGGCAAAAATGGAGACGTGATCAAACCTGTGAGTCCCAGACATCTAAGAGTTTAAAAGACATAAAATGAGTGGTAATAATATAGATGATCACAACCATGGGACAGATTACAACATTTAAATATTGTAGGGTTTGCGGTCATCAGTCTTAGAATTTTCCTCATTTACCTTCAGATAAAGATCTATAGTAAATACCAAAAAAAGGCTTTAAGGAGAACCCAAAAAAAAAATAACAGGGCATGTAAATGATGCTATATTTATCTAGAATGTGACAAACTGGAATATTCTGTTAATATTTTATATATATATATATAAATATTCAAAATACTTTTTCAAAAGTGGAAAAATAATAGAATTATTATTATAAACGTACAGCCAGATAGAATTTCCCATATTAAGGAACTTGGCTTTTTCAATAAGCCTTCAGAATCTGGTTTATGGAATCCAAAATCCAGAAATATCCAGAAATCAGACAATAACTTTAATTTTTAAGCACCATGGGCATTCAGTAGATTAAAAAAAAAAAAAAAAAAGGCAAGCAATGTTTCTTCCTGTGCAGATTTGGAGCCCCTAAGTACTGTTAAAGATATTTACCTGAGGTGCACGGCCTCTCTTCCGGTCCTGCAATTCTCCCTGAAGTTTTTCAATCAAAGGGATGGCAAAGGAGAATGTCTTCCCAGTTCCTGTCCGCGCCTGTGCAATCAAGTCCTTCCCACTATAGACATGGTGAAACGTCTTTGCTTGTATAGGAAATAGGAAGGTCACCCCACGGGCTGTGAACAAATTAACCATGTTATCTGACACTGCAATTCCTAAAATCCCAGCCATACTGGAGGACCAAAGCATACCCATGCTTCTGGTCCTGCAGAATCATGAAATTCTACCTTCTGGTTAACACCTACAAAGTCAAGTTCAAATATATTCTGGTAATGAAGAATCTGCTTGACTGAAAAATAACAATAAACTTTAAAGCACCAATTATAGTAAATACTTATCATCTTAAGAGATTAAGTCCCTTGTCACAAAATCTCATCCATAAGCCAGTATAAGCCTGAAAATCAGGTGCTTTGGTTTCTCAACTGCGCTGTACCTAATTCAGACAGAATACACCGAAGCTGAACACCTGTGACTTCCTGCCTGGTTCACAGGCACATTGCTAAGATGAGTTGAGTCTCACTGGTATCATTAGACTAGAGATGTCTTAAGAAGTGGAAGAGGATAAAAAAGAAAGTACCAACAAGGCATCAACTGTTTAATTGCACCAGCACTATCAGTCATTACACATTTGAATATACATATTCTATCAAATGAATTTAATCACTCATTTAAAAGGCCGCAAAGGACATCACTAGTAGAATCCTATACTGAATATACAGATTACTTCATTATATGGCTGCATATATTGTCCTCCAATAAGAACACGTCCCAGTTCATCTCAACAAAAAGAGCAGAGTGCTTCCAAAAATTATGTTCTAATATTATATTTCTAAGAATATTACCTTTGAGAAGTTTAATAGTTTCTTCAGATATTGGAAAATTAGAGAAAGCTCCTTCTTTCTGCTCCACAGGTATTTCCTGTCAAGTAAAGGGCCACAGAAAGAAATCAATAATTTTACCCCTACAGATTAAATACAGAAAGCATTCTGAGAAACTATTCGAAAACATCTATTCTAAATAACCAAAAAGACATAAAAATTTTGGTAGGTAAATCAAGATCTGAAAAGGAAATGTTATCATAATAACCTATAAAACCCTAACAAAAGAAAAATCCGTATCAAATATATACCGCACATATATACCATGAGTGACTAGTGAAAGCAGATTCAGTCTCAACTAAGAACTTTTCCATAGTCATGCCAAACCAACAATATGCTGTTAAATTGGTCATTAACCCCTTCCCACAGCAACATCTCTCATATATACATCCACAGAAAATAAGGAACAAACATTTATGACAAAGTGATCTCACTGGCAGTATTTGACAGTAAAAAATCTGAATGCCCAACAGAGGAATAATTAAATGAATTTTTAAACATTTATACAATGGATTATGTAACCATTAAAAATATTTAACATTTAAAGGTGAAGAAAATGCCTACATAAAAACATAGGCAAGATAGGAAAAGGCAAGATACAAAACTGTATATAGTAAAATCCTAATCTGATAAAAAAAATAGTTGTATATATTTTTTATAATCAGGAAAAAATTTTAAATGTTGATCAAGAACTACAGCAAACAGAAAATTATTTACTGGAATTAGAATTTTTCTTTGTTGATTGAGTTTCTGAAAGACTAACAGTATTAGCTTCCAAATGGACACTGAAGCATCCTATTCAACTCAAGTTAGTTAATGGCCTAAACAAAAAAGACGGTATGCAATCAAGCAAGTATCTCTGCAGTGGTTCCACTCAATCATGATTAGGTGAAACCCCTCAGAGGGAAGCTGGAGCATATTTGCATAACTATACCCCTCCTATTGATTTCCAACTTGCAAACAAGCAGATCAAATGCGGAGGACTTTCCCTAAACTCAGTTGCACAAAAGGCATTCTGAAACTGCAATTTTTAAGATGAAAGTCTCACCCTACAGTTCAAGGGACTCCCTCCCCATGGTGCTGATACATCAATTTTCCTCCCATTATTAAATAATACCTGTAACGATTACATGCTTATTTATCTGAAACAACATTGAAAGATACATTCTACATATTAAAATACAACTTTACCTGCTCTAACTCACTGTTACTTTCTTCACTGGCAGCTTCCTTGGAGCTAGAGTCAGGTCCAGAATGAGGGAATCCATTCTTCAGTTTGGGGCTTTTCTCTCCAATTTCTCCATTCATTTCCTTTTCTTTCTTCATCTTCTTGGGCTTTGGAGCCCCCATTTCTTCCTCAGAAGGCTCCTCGGCTTTTACTACTTTTTTGGTTTTAGGAGAAACAACACTCTCTTCAAAGGGCTCCTTTGATTTTTTCGCACTTTTGGTTTTAGGAGAAATAATGTCATCTTGAGATGGCTCCTCTTTTTTGGGGGGCTTTTTGGATTTAGGAGAATTCATGTCAGCCTCAGAAGGCCCTGCTTTCTTTTTAACTTTTTTAGCTTTGGGGGAAACTGTTTCTTCCTTTTCTTCTGCTGCCTCTTCACTCTTATTAGATTTTGGCTTCTCTTTTCTACCTTTCTAAAAAATTAATAAATACAATACAAACATTGAACAAAGCATGATACATTTGTATAATATATCAATTCTGGGTTATTTCAAGATCATATAGTTATAAAGAACACAATTTGGCGGTATTTTTCAACAAATGTACTTTCACCTTGCAATAAAGCAAAAATCAAACAGCATGTTTTCTAAGTACCATTTCTTGGCTATATGGAGATAAGTATGTATCAATAATTTCATTAGCTTGGAAGAGAATACCCCTTGGTAACTATTCAGTTCATGTTGGTCGAACAAGTTGTAAAATTAAATTTTCATGAGACGTGGAGTGGCTCATGGGATGCTTCAACATGTTCTAAACTACAAACACTATAGAGAGTGATCAAGAACAATTTAATTCTATACAGTAATAAGACCATGTATATCAACAGATGGATGATGTTAAGCAGATTTCTTTTCTTTCTCTGCTAGAATTCCTCTACAGGTAAAACGGGGATTCGTTAATATTTGCCTTGCCTATCTCACAAACACAAATGAATTTACATAAAGACACTATGAACCAAAAGTTATAAAAGCCCACAATCACCTTGTGTGTAAAAAAGATGTACCTAACTTAAAGGAAAAAACAAAGAGCACAAGTTACAAGAAAACGAAATGGGTGAAATCTCAAAACCAAAACAGACTGGCTCCTACTTGAAATGTCACCCTCTCCAATTTTCCGTATTTCTCAAAACAACTGGACAGGTGTCTCAGCCTATGTGACAAACTCTCCAGTGGAGCCCCATCCCAATTCCGGAAGTACGGAGACTATTATATTCATTGAGCTGAAATCTGCCTCCTTGGAACTTCAGGCCTGGCCCTGTTTTCAAATCATAAACAGTAATCTCTCCTATATGACCCATCATTTAGACATCTGAAAAGTAATCTGGTTCCCCACACTCCAAGACTTCAATTCTTTCCTTGGTTCCCATCAAATGAGTGGATTTCCAATACCGGTGGTCTCCTCTGGAATGCAATGGAGTTTGGTTATGTCCCTTTTAATTTCAGCATCCCGCAACTGAACAGGTTGACTAATGCAAGGCAGGTAAACCAGGACCACTTCCTTCCCCTGCGGGGACAAGTCTGCTATCTCGGCTTCCTACAACACCAAAATATTGCTGCTGTAGAAACTCCTATCAAAAAGACCCATAAGCAGCAAGGAAAGAAAGTTCTAAGTCGTGTACAACACAAGTTCAAGGGCAATCTTGTTCTCATTGACCTTTTATCAAAACAGAGACTCAGTCACAAGTTAAAGCGCTGTCTAAGGAAGCTACAGCAAGGAGTCAGCTACTGAAGCAATTTAAGACTACTGCACACTGACGGCCTATATAAAAAATATGGTGTACAGTTAGCACTACAACATGTCTTTACACTTCCACGGGAAATGTGGCCAATAAACACTAAGAATTTAACTATTTCATCTTCTAAGGGCCTCTTCCCGGAAAACAAACTGTACTTCCCCTACTAGGGTAAAAAAAAATGTCACTGCGGACGCCTCCCACGTGTGCGGATGGTTTACGGTCTCGCCCGTCTAGACGGAAGCATTAGTTCCTACCTTGACTTAACTTACAATTCCCTCCGCTCACGTTCACGCCTGGAGTTCGGTCTGAGCCTGAGCCAAAACGTGAGGCCTAACCGTGACTGTTCTACTCTGCGCGCCGGGTGCGGAGCGTCCAGACTCAGGGACCACGTGGGACACCAGACCCGCTCCCCAGTTCTGACCCGCCCGGTGCTCTGCGCAGCTCGCCCACAGCCAGCCGCGAGCACCAACCACTCCCGGGTGCCCCTCGGCCGAAACCAAGCAGGTCTTCGGACGAGCCGGGTCCACGCTGCGCGTCACGCGCACCCAGCCCGGGTCCCTCCTCTTAGAGCCTGGCCTCTCGTCCGGCCTTGCTCCAGGGCCCTCGGCAGTACCTTCTCATTTTGCTTTCGCGGCATCTCCACTTTCGCCACGGCCGTGTTTGACTCCAAATCCGCGTCACTACGAAGTTTCCCCGGCATCACTCAGCACAAGCTGTATAGGCCGACCGGTCTCGCCTACCGCGTGGAGAGGAAGAGGTGGCCCAGCCTCTTTAGCCCGCCCAGCTTTCGTCACTTCCGGCAGAGCGTATCCTACGGAAGCGGAAGCTGCAGGGAGGCAGGGCTGCACGTGGTAGTTCCAAAGCCGTTGCTACTCACACCCGCAAAGCTAGGTAAATTGACTGCTAGCGGAGCAGGGACTAGAAGACACCTGCTGAAGGGTAGAACCTGAAAGACCCACAAAGGTTGGCCTTATTCTCTTTCAACCGCTGACCAGATTCTCGCTATCGCCGGCCTGATGAAGATTTGTAGCTGCTTTTGAGTGACGCCTCTTCAGTACTTTGGATTGCTGGCATTTGCAAGTTCCGTGCGCGTACCGACGCGCGAGACGTGTATTCTTGATTATTTTGTGGAAACGTGGACACTTTAAAGGAGACGTCCGCACTCACAAGCCTGGATAAGAGTTCAGTAGGGTCTGGTCATTCATTCACGAGTTCACTCACCATACATCCCCTGAGCATTCACCGTCAGGTATGAGAAACAAGGCTGGGATCAGCAACAGACAATACATAAGGCTTGTTTTATAGCTAGTGGGAGATAGATGTGTCATTTGTTTTCAAGGCACATACATGCACCTAAACCGGCCTTGGGACCTGTAGAAAGGTCCCAAACCACGTAGACCTCTATTAGAAAATACAGGGGCTCTTAGTCTTGCATAATTTGGACAATATACTAATTCAAGCAGTTGAAGGGAAGTGGTTTATTGAATGATCTATGGCAGTATTGGTAAACTTCCTGTGAAGAACTACTGAGGCAAAGAATTGGGAGCCAATTCCTCATAAAATCATTTAAAAAATGGGTTGAAATCTTGCCTGGCTTTGAAAATCTATACCATTTGCTCTGTGATTTTGAACATATTTCTTAATCTGAACCTGAGTTTCTCATGCATAATGGGGATAACAAAACCTACTTCATTGGTTGAGAAAGTTAGGAAAAATGAATCAAAATGGTTTAGCAGTGCCTGGCACATAGAGCACAATAAATAAGGGCTATTAAAACCCATAGATGTGTCAAGATTTTTTGAAAGACAATTCAAAATGTAATCATTTTATGACAAATGAAAATGCTGGAAGTTTTATTTCTGTATTTCATAAGATTTGCTTTGATTGCACATTTTTTAACCTTGACAGTTTAAAGGAAAATAATCGTGTTTCACAAACTATTGATGTTTCAGTGTCAATTTTTTAAGATAAATTTATGTAAATATACAATGCTTTAACTTACATTCTGTGATATTCTTGAGCCAGGATGGTTTATCCATCTCTGTATCCTTAAGATTTTGGACAGTGCTTGGCACACAGTAGCCTATCACTAGTAGTAGGGGAAAGAAGGAACCCTTTGAAATAAATTTTAGCTATATGCTGAGGCAGGAAAGCAGTTAGGAACCTGCAGTCTAGTTAATAAACCACAAAATTACATGATACTGCTGTACATAGTACAGGGACATTTTTATTACCAACACATGTTCAACAACAGAGTAAGCCCAGAACACTACTGTATGGAAAATTGTTGTCAAGGCTTATAAAGTAGGTAAATTCCTTTGTAACATACCTGCACATAGGCACAAGGCCAAAATTCTAAGAGGAAACATGCAAAAGGCCCTTTTTGACTCAAAGGTGGCCAAATTACTGTATTTAATCTAGTCATCAGTATAAAATTCAGTAAGAAGTAGAAGAAATGGATCTTATATCCATTTGATAGGAAATGTGAAGCAATGCTTGAATATTGATTCTTCCAGACCAGTTTCCTCTGATGTAGTTGATGTAATGTTTTAATAAAATTGGGATAATTTCTGTTTCAAAAAGTATGTATATACGTAAGCACACAGTGAATTCAAAGGTCTATACAACAAAATGTTAGCAGTAATTATCTCTTGAGAGGTGATTATGGGTGGTTTTCATTCTCTTCAATTTGCTTCTCTATTTTATGGACATATATTACTAATATTTAAAATAGGAACATAGTTTTAAAAGAACATTATTAAGCACTAAAACACATAAAAATAATATGAAAGGAGGCTCTCAGATATTCACATCTAAATGTGAATTCATTATTCAAATTTCTAATGCTGAAGAGAATAAAATATATTATTTACAAATTCAAAAGCTGAAGATCAAGGTCACTGACTCAAATTTAAATAGATATTAAAGGACTACACTAGTGTAGAGTACCAAATAGACAGCTCTGAATAGCCAAAAGGTGGAGCCATGAAGGTGCTAGGCTCTATGAGGAAGGAGCAGAGTAAAGATGACTGGCTGAATG
Source organism: Camelus ferus (assembly GCF_009834535.1). Lineage (NCBI taxonomy): Eukaryota > Metazoa > Chordata > Mammalia > Artiodactyla > Camelidae > Camelus > Camelus ferus. The sequence goes on along the minus strand of NC_045706.1, from coordinate 49,365,722 downwards.
CAGCCCAAAGCTGAGAATCTGGTGAGGAATTTGCCCTGCTCCCTTCTTCCTCCAGAAGACATAGAAAGCTGTTATTTAATCTTGTTAGGATCTGCCTCCCATTTCCTTGCTAATAGAGAAGCCAGCCTTTAGCAAGGGAACCCCTTAAATCCATCCTCCCCTTGCTGGCGTTTACCTATGTGGATGCATATCTTTTTCACTCTCCTCCTTGAAACCCTTCAATGGCTGGCAAAACAAGGCCTATGAAGCCTTCTAAGATATGACTCTTGCCATGTTCTCACCACTGATTTCCTCAGAGTGGAGACCCCCACAACAAGAGCTACTTATCGTTGGCCATACTCAGATCTTGTTCTATCAGCTCTTCTGTGCCTTTGCCTGGATGCCCACTCCCACTTCCCTGTTTCTTTTACTAAGACTTAATTCACATTCAATCATCAGAGCCAAAAAAAGCTATCTCTGAACTCCCACCCCCATTCCTGGCTGGGCTGGGCTAGGTGTCCTTGTGCAGAGCTCTCAAATAACCACACTTAGTCATTACCACGCACCTAAGTTTATGTGTCCATCTATTTCAACAGATTCTGAGCTCCTCAGGGCAGAGATTGAGCATCCTTATTCACTTTGTACCCTAGACATAGTGCCTGGAACCTTGCAGGTACACAGCATATTTGGACTGAAGTTCCAAGTACCTCAGTAGGAACGGAGCCCCTGTACCTTCTTGGGTATAAACAGAGCTCACAATTACTCAAATGCAGACCTAACTGAGATCCACTCCCCCTAGTCATAGCTATCTGGAACCCCGTTCCCCATGAGAACTTCTTCCTTTCTCAGTCCAGCACTGAGAGTCCTTCCTCCCTCCTTGGCTTAACTGAAATCTGGCTCTTCCGGAAAATACTCCCCTATGGCTCACACGTATGTTGCTTATTCCCTGACATTCAATGTACACTGGTGTTAGTGTCCTCTTTTCCTCAAAGCCATTTTCTAACTATTACTCCTTCACTTTCATGTAAATGCTCTGTCCCTTTGAAGATCTGTAGTAATCTCACCTTCTGCGCCTCCTAATGCAGGTAATTTACCAACCTCCACCCCTCATTGGTATGCTGGCACTTGGCTTAGTCTTCCTCTCCCCACTCAGTCCTCGTGTGTCTTTATGGAGATTGCATTGGCTATGAAAACCATCCGCATAACACTTGGCTTCTCAGTTCTTTGACCACCTCAACTGAATAACCTTTGCCCCCAACAGCCCTGCCACCATACTCTGCAACTGTCTTCTCCTCAACTGCTCCACCCCTAAAATCTCAAATTCAGTCAGCCCTCACTGACCTTCACTCCCTTGCCCCTTGTACATTCTCCCTGTTGTCTACTCGATCTCCACTTCAATCCCAAAGCAGTCTAGAGTCCTTGGAACAATCACTTTTTGGGTCCAATTACTTTTGCAGTCCTTGACATCTTCACCTTGTCATCCTTTCATCTCAGAGCAAAACCCCAATCCCCAATCAACTGTCTCATATCTCCATTGGTGCCGAGTGTTGCTATAGGAAATCACTCAATCAGTCTAACAGCACTACAAATTCAGTCTCTCACCGCAAAGCTGCCTGTGACCCTCCGTTTGCCTGGTGACTTTTCCATCATGTTGTATAGTTGATACCTCAGCATTTCTCCACTCCCCTCAAGTCTCCTAGCTCACTACTTCCCTCTTCACCAGTGGATGGCCATGCAAGATTACCACAGAAAAAAATAGAAGACATCAGGCAGTCACGCCTTCAACTTTTTACCTTAATACCTGCAAACTGACCTACATGATAATCACACTTTCCTCTTACAAAATGTTAGGGATGTTCTTCTACCATCTAAGGCTAAAATCTCCCGAGTGTGCTTGAGTTATCCCTCTGGGTCTTCAGAGGGATTTTGCTCCATTCATTCTTTCTCCTCCTTCCTCCTTTCTGGCTTCTTCCCATAGTATTTCAACACGCTCAAACTTCCCTCATCTCCCCACCCCACCGACACAAACTCTCACTGCAATCTCATGTCCTTTCACCTATGTCCAGCTTTAGCTTATTCTTCCCTATTCACAGCCAAGTTCCTGGAAGACATGTTCATGATTGTTGTCCCACTTCTTTATCTCCTGTTTCCTGCTGAAGTCACTGCTGAGTGGCTTTCATTATTCTTGATACTCTTAATATGGTTGCTCCCCATGTCAAATGTCTCTTTGCCAAATCCAAAGACCATTTCAGCCTTGTCTTCTGGCTCCTTTTAATGTCTCATACTTCTGGGCTTCCTGCCCTCTTCTTATCATCCCTTCTCAATAGGGCCCCCTTTCCTCTGCTCTGCACCAACTACACCAGTATGCCTCTGGGTTCCCTTCTAAGTCCTCTTTTCTTACTATACTTTCCCTGGATCATCTCATCTACTACCTTAACTACAATTACAGGTTTCGTTTACTATCCTCAAATCTTTAGAACAGATCACTCTCCTGCTTCAGACCTATCAATCCAACTGCCTGTTTATTTCCTCTTACATATTTCATGATTACTCAATATTAAAATACATCTAATACTGAATTAACCATATTCCCACTTCCTCTCCACATAATTTTTCTTGCTCTTTGTTCTAGTACTTATCTCAGTGACAAAAATCTAGGTTTTATTCTTCTGCCTGTTTTATCTTCCAATTCAAAGTGCTAAGTCCTAAAAATTCCATTTCCTAAAATTGTCTGAAATCTATCCATGTTTCTTAAAGTCCACTGACACTATTTAGCACAGTGGTTAAAAGTCCTGGTTCAACAAAAATAAACTCAAAATGGCTTAAAGACTTAAAATATAAGACAAGACATGATAAATCTCCTAGAAGAAAACATAGGCAAAACATTCTTTGACATAAATCTTAGCAGTGTTCTCCTAGGAGAGTCTACCTGGGCAATAGAAATAAGAGCAAAAATAAACAAATGGGACCTAATTAAACTTATAAGCTTTAGCACAGCAAAGGAAACCATAAGCAAAACAAAATGACAACCTACAGAATGGGAGAAGATATGTGCAAATGATGTGACTGACAAAGGTTTAATTTCAAGAATATATAAACAATTTCAAAATGTAGAATAGATAAACAAGATTGTATTGTGTAGCACAGGGAAATATATACAGGATCTTGTGGTGGCTCACAGAGAAAGAGAATGTGACAATGAATGTATGTATGTTCACATATAACTGAAAAATTGTGCTCTACACTGTAATTTGACACAACATTGTAAAATGACTATAACTCAATTAAAAAAAAAGTTAAAAAAAAAAGAATATATAAACAGCTCATTAAACTTATTAACAAAAAAACAAACAACCCAATCCAAAAATGGGCAGAAGACCTAACAAGCAATTCTCCAGTGAAGATATACAAGTGGCCAATAGGCACATGAAAAAATGCTCAATATCACTAATTATCAGAAAAATGCAAATCAAAACTATAATGAGGTATCACCTCACACCAGTCAGAATGGCCACCATTCTAAAGTCCACAAACAATAAATACTGGAGAGGGTGTAGAGTAAAGGGAACACCCCTACACTGCTGGTGAAAATATAGTTTTGGTACAGCCATTATAGAAAACAGTATGTTGATTCCTCAAAAAAACTAAAAATAGACACAACATTGTAAAATGATTATAAATCAATAAAAAATGTTAAAAAAAAAAAAACTAAAAATAGACTAACCATATGATCCTGCAATCCCAATTCTGGGTTATATCTGGAGGGAACTCTAATTCAAAAAGATACGTGCACCCCAATGTCCACAGCAGCACTATATACAATAGCCAAGACATGGAAACAACGTAAATGTCCATTGACAGATGACTGGATAAAGAAGTTGTGGTATATTTATACAATGGATACTACTTAGCCATAAAAAATAAAATAATGCCATTTGCAGCAACATGGAGGGAACTAGAGATCGTCACTCTAAGTGAAATAAGCCAGAAAGAGGAAGAAAAATACCATATGATATCACTCATATGTGGAATCTAAAAAAAAAGGGAAAAAAAAAGAACACTGTGAACTCATCTACAAAACAAAAACAGACTCACAGACATAGTAAACAATCTTATGGTTACTGGAGAGAGGAGGTGGGAAGGGCTAAATTTGGGAGTTTGAGATTGACAAATGTTAGCCACTATGTATAAAAATATATTTTTTAAAAAAGCTTCTGCTGTATAGCACAGGGAACTGTGTTCAATTATCTTGCAATAACCTTTAATGAAAAAAAAATGAAAATGAAAAAAAAAAAGTCCTGGCTCAGAAGCTAGACTTACCATGGTTCAAATCCTCACCCCACTATATATTATCCAGCTGTGTGATTCTGGATGAGCAACAACCTCTCAAGTGCCTCAATTCTCATTACTCAAAATAAACTACCTATCATTAGTTAAGACCACCATCACCTCTACCTTGGATTACTCTGACAGCATCTTAAGGGGCTCCTAGCCTCCTGAATGAGCATTCTGCAATCCAGTCTCCTCAGTGTAGCCAGTAATCTTTCTAAAACACAAATCTCACCATGTTACTTCTTACTTTAAATCTTTTAATGGTCCCCCATTATTTCCAAGAAAACATTTCAATTCCTTAACAATGCACAAAAGGCCTTTAAAACTGGTCCCTAAATCCTTATCTCACTTATTTCTGTCCTCTGCCTATTACATGCAAGTCATACTGAACTATTTGTAGGTCCTCAGACTTTACCAAGTTATTCCTTGCCTCTGGGTTTCTGCACATTCAGGCATCCCTCAGAAATATTGCGTAGCTGGTTCCAGACCACTGCAATAAAGGGAGTGTTTCAATTAAGCGAGTCACAAAATTTTTTTGGTTCCCCAGTGTATATAAAAGTTATACTACTACAGGCAATATATTGTATATGTGCAGTCAAACTGTAACAATTCTACCTAATAAAATTAAAAATGAAAAAAAAGTTATGATACTATACTCCATTAAGGGTGTAATAGCATTATATCTAAAAAACAATGTACATACCTTAACTTAAAAATAATACTGTTGGAAAAATGGGACCAACAGACTTATTTGATCGAGGGTTGCCACAAACCTTCAATTTGTAAAATACACAGTATCTGCGAAGTACAATAAAATGGTACACATATACCATTATCCCTGCCTGCAAACCCTCTCCCTTCTAAACTCCTCTTCCCATGATTCACATATACCTGGCTCAATCAACTGATGCTTTTACTTTACTTCTCCTTTTAGGTATCACTTCTTCTAAAAGCCTTACTGACTCCTAAGACTGGTTAGGCATACCCCAACTAGATCCTCAGCATTCCATACCTACTTTCATTTTAGCCTTTAGGTGTTAATCTCAATCATAATTGCTTATCTTTAGACTATAAGTTCCTTGAAGATAGTGACCATGCCTTATTCACCAATATATCCCGAGGGACTAGGATAGTGATGGGCACATAGCAGACATTCAGCCAATACTGTTGAATAAATTATTGAGTATGCACTACTTGCACACCTTTTAATTAGCTTTATCTAGAATTTAAAATGTTACATCTAACCAGTCATGTCACCAACTTATACAGCCCTTTAATGTAGAAGGGATTTCTTATTTTCTACCATATAGAAAGAAATGATCTGAATATAGGCACACCACATTTTGTAAAATGCAAGTAACCTTAAGTAAGATTAACTTGACTGCCACATTTTTAGAAGAAATTTTAAAAGATTACACTGAGAAAATTCTTAACGCACAGTGAAAAGAGACAATAAAAGGAGGTTTTTTTTATTCAAAGGTATAACTGGATAAGTAGATTTGTTTACAACCATTCTTGTGAAATACTTTTTAAAAAAATACAACCAACTTCTTTGCAAATAGCAGACACATACCTCAACTATGATGACCTAATTTTTGGTGGATAATGTACATGATTAGGCAGAAATAGACAAACTCACGCTGGCAGATTAACTATCTCAGTCAAAACTACGTTTGTGGCCCCCGCTTCTTGATCGATTTCTATTCCCACTTCGTCTTCTACCATCTTGTCGACTTCCTGACCGACTCCCCTGTCGACTCTGTCTACCTGACCGGCCACCAGATCGACCACCTGACCGGCCAGACCGGCCCGAGCGGCCACTTGACCAGCCACTCCTCTGTCTGGAATTAGAAGATGTGTTTCCATCATAATATTCTTCAATTTCAGGCAACTTGGCTGGCACTGAGAGTATCCAGTCTGAATCCTGCCACTCTGCCTGTTGGGGGAATTTATAGGATTAATATAAATGCAAATAGAAACCATAAGCAAGCACGAGAATGAAGGAGAATCTTTTTTCACATCCATTATCTATTAGCTAAAAGCCATCCATCCATTAAATTCAAAGTATCTGAAACAAAACTGAAAAGCAGAAAACAAAAACATACTCAAAGTTCATTCACTAAAGTTCCTAAGTTTTATGAACAAACAAAACATAATACAGACTCAGATACAGAGAACAAACAGGTGGTTGCCAGAGGAGAGGGAGGTAGGGGGATGACTGAAACAGGTAAGGGAGATCAAGAGGTACAAATTTCCAGTTACAAAATAAGTCACAAGGATGAAATATCCAGCATGGGGAATATAGTCAATTATATTGTAGTATCTTTGAATGGTGATAGACGGTAACTAGTATTCTGGTGATTATTTTATAATATATAGAGACATCAAATCACTATGTTGTGTACCTGGAACTAACACAGTATTGTAGGTCAATCACACTTCAGTTAAAAAGAAAACATGTAGACACTGGGAAGAAATGCATCAAAATGCTAATAGTGGTTATCTCTGGGGGGTGGGGATTATGAGTGATTGTTATTTTTTTCCTTTACGCTTTTTAGTTGTCTGCAATGAACATGTATTGCTTGTAAAATTAGACAGGAAAAAATAAATGTCATTAAAAAAATCCTCTTAAAACTTAAATCTTAAATTTACTTAATAATACAAAGCTTGGTTTTCTCCTCACCCCACCCCGCTAAAGAAAAAAAGTTTCTAAAAATTTCTAAATTTTAGTCTCAGGAGAAATTACCAGCCTAATTTTGGGACTCTAAATTCCTACTCAGTTTATACATTCTAAAGCACTAGTTTCTCAGCACACAAAAAAATACGCTATTAATAAGTAGTGCATTGCTTTCAGCGGGTATATTGACAGAAGCAAAGACTAAGAGCTGATAATGGAGATTAAAAATCTGTTCACACTAGTGGGGACTAAAAAATGTAACCACCGGAAACAATTTGGCATCAGGGTAAATGACTCAAGACATAAAACCAGCAGTTCATAGGTGTACCAATAGGTTATACCCTGCTACATTAACTGTTCCTCATTGTGATCATGGGTTACCAAGGAAAGTTAATATTAAAATACCTTGTTGGTAAGCGTGAGCAGAGACAAACACCCACACACATCACTGGTGGAAATATATGATCAAAGCCCTAAAAATGAACAAAACTTTTGGCGAAGCAGACATCTTAAACAGGTTCTTAAAGAGCTAAACATGGCAATGCATAAAGAGTTAGCTATGGCAACATTTAATGCTGACCTGTTTATAATAATATATTATTATTGGAAATAATCTGAATGTCAGAAAATAGGACATTAAGTCATCACCCAGGTGGCCAAATGCCAAGAAGACAGTAAAAATAAATAACTATATAGTTGACGAAGAAATGTGTTCACAATATATTCTGAATTTTAAGAAAGACTTTAAAAACAGAATAATCCCATTCTTGTTTCAAAATATGTATATAAATAGGCACAGGGATGAAAAAGACAAATCCCACAGTGTAGGAATTCAGTGGACAATCTCTTTCTTCAACTGATAAAATACAAGGATATTTTTTTAAAGACAGAAAAGAAAGAGAACCTACAGATTAAAAGAGATAAACACCAAATTACAATGTATAAACTTTATATTTAAAAATATTTAGGAGATAACAGGCAAAATTTAAACACAAAGTTGGATGATATTGAAGAATTCTTTTGGGGGATTTAATTATGGTATTATGGGTTTTTTTTTTAAGTGTTTTTAATATTTTAGGCACATAAAAGTATTTATGGTTGAAATGACAGACTTCCTAGAATTTGTTTCAAAAGAATTCAGAAGTGGGGAAGTGGGTGGAAGTAGACATGAAACACAATTGGCCAAGAGTTAGTTGATAACTGCTGAAGCTAGGTGATGGGTACATCAGGATTTATTATGTAATTCTATTTTTTCACGTTTGAAATTATTCATAATTTTTTGATGTTTTAAGTTATGATACATACTGGATATTTCCTATTTGTTATTATTTTCTTAAGTAATTGTTAATTGATTGGGGCATGATAATGATATTATGACTATGTTTTTTTAAATCCCTATCTTTTAGAGAAACATACTCAACTATATAACAGATAAGATTTTTTAAATACCTGTAACCTTTCTGACTCAGTTGTGGGAACATCAAAGCAAACACCCTAAAAGCAAAATGAAAACATTTTTATTTAATGCATATGAGTTGATTTTTTTTAAATACCTGCTGGTAATCCTACATTAGGTTAAAAAAAGAAAAGATTAAGTGTGTCCCATGATTGCTTATAGGATTAAAACATCTAATATATAATAATGCATGACACAGAGTGGCTGCTAATTGTACTTCCTAAATCTAAAAAGTAAACAGCATCTAATAAGAAGTGACTACTACTGAGAATCTAGAGTATTCACTAGAAGTTTTTGTAGACACTATAATGTTTCATGTCCCTTGTAAAATGACCTGCCTAATAAATTTCTTTAAAAATTTAGTGCCAGAAACTGTCTCCTAAAGAGCTGAAATGTTTACCAGATAATGAGAATGATGTAACCTAAGATCTTTCCTCTTTGGTCTTGGTTGCCAATAAGCTGAAAGTTAAGTTAATATTCCAGTATACCAAATAGGTGGCCTAAGGATCTTAGTATATTTTCCTTCCCCTCCACCTTTTTTCTGAATGTGTATATTTGTCTCATACTTGCCACAAATTTTTTGAACGTAAGTAATATTAAATTTTGAGAAAGATAACTATTTCTAATAAATAATCAGTTCTAGACTATAATGAATTTATATAGTCAAGTTAGATGAATAAATACAGTATCTTTTTTCAAAACCATTAGAAGAAATCAGTCACTAAGATTACAGGTGGTTTTAACTCTGCTATTTCATAAATGTATAAAAATACTTAATTCACTGTATTCCTCATTAACAACCAATAGCAGGCCACTTAAAAACCAATATTGTGTCCTCTCAAAAATCGAGCTGTTAAGCTGTTGCAATTATAAATTACTTAATCTTAGAAAATAAACACACATAACCATATGTAACATGTATACAAAGGCAGAAACTTAGATTACTTGGATATTAGTCAAATTAAGTAGAATGACATAGCTTTTTAGAGGAATGGGTTACTTATATAATTCTTCAAATTTACAACTGGACACATACTAACACATGGAGAAAACAGCATTATTCATCTCATTAGGCTTTAAAAGAAGAAAGAATGAATAAAATCTGCTAGTCTTTATAAACATTTTTATAGCAGTTGTCTAGAAAAGCTTACCATATTTCCTTTTAAGAGGCACATTCTGGTAATCTGGGACACAGCATTACTACTCAGCTTTCTGTTAAGTTCTTTCCAAGCACAGCTGACATCTTGTATTTCTTCTGGGCTTTCCAGAGTCATGGTCACAAACCCCTTAAGGAATAAGTCACATTATGTTTGGAAAAAAAGCAGCAGCAGAAGGACAATGACATTCTATCTTCATAGCCCTTTATGACTTAACCATGCACTTCTTAAGAGCCAAGAGTATAATATGACTGCTAAAAAAATTACTTCTTTGAAACTATATTAATAGAAGACTAACGTTTATAGATCACTGAAATTTCCATTCTTTTATACATTCCTGTAAAGACTACATTTAATTCTAATCATCATTCTCTAAGAGGAAATTAAACTACAGTATCACACTAAAGATAAGGTAGTGAGGAATTAAGGAAATGCTGAAGGAATCAAAGTTAGCTTTGACTAGAAAAACAAGAGGACATAAATCTCTTAAACCTTCTGAAGGACTAATACATAATCAAAAATTACTTGTTCTGTAAAACTTCACTGGACAGCACAAGGATCAATCAACATGAAGATACAGGGAGGCATTCACCTAACAAATATTTGAGTGCCCCTATGCATGTGCCAGAGATTGCACTAGGTGCAAGCAGTTCAGCAGCAAGAGGCCTTTGTCTCATGGAGGTTACATTCTAGAGTGTGTGTGTGTGTTGAGGGGGGTGGATAATGCTGGAGGAGACAGTAAACAAATAAGGAAATAAACAGAATGTCAGTAATAAGCAACATGAAAAAAAATAAGCAGGGGAAGAAACTGAAAATACAGAGTAAAGGGAGGGGTAAGCTATTTTAGATAAGGTGATGAAGAAAGACCTCTTTGATATGACGATATTTGAGTAGAAACCTGAAAGAAGTGAGGAGGAAGCCAAGGTTGTTAAAAGGAAAGAACATTCAGAACAGCATAAGGAAGTGCAAAGGCTTTGTATAGGACTGAGTTTATGTTTGAGCATCAGCAAGTAGGTGAGGGTAGCTGAAACAAGCAAGGGGAGAGTGATAAAGATGAGGCCAAAGAAGTAGCAAGGGAAGACCCTATAGAACATTCATGTCAAAGACTTTGGATTTTGGTCTAACACACAAAAGAAATATCAAACCACTAACATCCTGCTACTAAGATATTTAATCAGAGGTTAGATGACCTTTTATTAGATACCTCTTAGCTCTAAAAGTCTATCTTAATCTTTTCTTAAGAAGTATGGTTTAAATTTTTTCTTAAGAAGTATCTAATGGGTTAGTAGGGATAGGATATTTGCTCAGTGCTAAAGTATCACCCCACAGGTTACTGACTAATTACAGAGAGTAAAATACACCTTTATAACTTGAATATATGGCTCTGGTATGGTTTATTTTGACATCTGATGCTGACCTGGCAGGGGGCCAGGTCAGATGGTGACACACACACACACAGTAATCCTTAACTTTGCATGATATTGTGTTGGCCACACAGAGTCTACTTCTCGACTTGCATAGTTCCATGGCAAACAAAATGAAGAAGAGGTTCTGGTACACAAGCTTTGGTTAACCCAGTACTGTGCAAAGTGAAAATGTCCTATATTTCTCTCCAGAGAGATATCTATGGTTCAGTTTTAATCTTCCCCAACCAATTTTCTCACGGATTTCTACCTTATCAGAGGTGATCAAAGATCGTGGTTCAAAACTTGATGCGCCAGAGATGTGAGCTAATGCTGCAGCCAATGCATCCACTGCCCCTTTCTCTTCTATCAGTCTCTGAGCTGATGGTCGGAAAAAATCAACAGCAGCATAAGAAACAGAAGCCAGAGACCTATGGTTTAAAAACAGTAAATTTTCTTGGTCAAGACAAAGGGGAAAAATTAAAGGTAAGAGAATGAATGGGAAAAGAAAGAGCAACGTTTTCGTATTTTAATATAATTAAATGTCTGCTGGTAAAACTGGTGATTAAATTTTCTGATATTTGAACTAGGAGAGCTTAAAGATGTATAGCCTAATACAAGAGAAAAAATTATTCAGCAAGGTCAGAAAGCATACCTGATGGCATCCATGCTTTTAGATTTAACTAAATCCATTGTAGAAGGAACACCTACACGTTTAAAAGTAATTCCCTGAAAATGAAAGAATTACATTAAAGAAAAATGGAAGCCTTTACAATTAATTCCTAAATTAATCTAGTTTGTTGAATTTCCATTTCTTGGACTTAAAAGATTTCCAAGCCCTAGCAGACCAAAAGATTTTCTAATAAATCATCAACTATAAATTCTAGAAAGAGAAAAAAATTTTTTGATTGTCTCTTAATTACAATCACGGAATTTCACTTGCAAAATAAAGCTGATTTTAAAAAAGAAAGATGCTGTTTACATCAATCAGTTTTATGATCTTCATCTTACAGAGTACATGAAAAAATGTATTTAAAAACACATACCATAAAAAATAGAAAAAGTGAAATACTACAAAAACTTCAGACCACAAAAAGTGTGTAAATTCTCATAGAAACTGGCTACTGTACCATTACTCAGTATAATCTTGACTATTACACCAAGACAATGTCATAGTCATCCATTTACAATACTGGACTAAAAGGTACTCAACGCAGTTCTGATTTTAGTATCAAGGGAGAAATTCAAGGGAAAAATGAGAAAGTCAGCTCTTCTGTCTTCACAAAAAAAGCTGTATTAAAACAAAGTCTTGCAACTAAAATAAATTTAGCTCTTCACATGCTTCACATCCAAATGCAGCTTAAACTGAGAAAAGTTATAAAGATCTATTTGTGAGAACAAATATAAAAAGAGCTCTTTTCTAAGGCATCATTTAGATAATAAGCCTGAAATAATTTAACTCTACTTACTGCTTTTTGTTCCACATATCTTAATTGACCTCTTTCTCTTGGTTGATAAAAACATATGCAAATCCCTGTCCGGCCAGCTCTACCTGTGCGTCCAGAGCGATGAATATAGGACTCAACATCCTAAAAATAAAAGAGGTAACACTTCTTAAAAATCTGGCAAATTAAACAGTCATTCCAGCATCCAAATAATAATACTAATAATAACAAAACTATGCCTACCAATAATAATATATCTATTTTAATCCTATCACTCTTTTCAACATCTCAAAGAATTTTTGTGCTTAAATTCTGTAATAAAGGTGATATGATTTAAAATCTTTTTATCAAGGGGGAGAGTACTGCTCAGTGGTAGAGTGCATGCTTTGCTTGCATGAGGTCCTGGGCTCAATCCCCAGTACCTCCATTAAAATAAATAAATAAACCTAATTACCCCCCCAAATTTTTTTTTAAAAAACCTTTTTATCCACCTCATCCCAGGGTTCTTTATATGGCAACTTTTAATAATTCCCTTGCATGATTTCATGCTTAAGATCCAAATAAATTAATCATTTGCAAAGGTATCAGATACTGATCAATTTAACACTGCACTAACAAAAAAAGAGCAAGAACAGGTAACATATTTTTCATATCTCAGCAGTATCTTGTAAAAAGTGGCACTCTTACTTTCTCCAAATCAAATCTCATCTCCTTGCAAATTAAAACCACAATGAGATGTCACCTCACATCTGTTAGAATAGTCATCATCAAAAAAACAAATGGTAACATGAACTGGTGTAGAAGTGGCAAAAAGGGAACTTTCGCGCACTGTTAGTGGGACTGTAAATTGGTATGATCACTACAGAAAACAGTATGGAGGATCCTAAAAAAATTAAAAATAGAACTACCACATGATCCAGCAATTCCACTTCCGGGAATACATTCAAAGGCAATGAAAACACTAACTCAAAAACGTATCTGCACCCCTATGTTCAGAGCAACATTATTTACAACAGTCAAGACATGGAAACGATCTAAGTGTCCATCAACAGACGAATGAATAAGAAGTTATGAGATACACACACACACACACACACACACACACACACACACACACACACACAATGGTGTAATTATTCAGCGGTAAAAAAAAGAGGAAGTCCTACCATTTGTGACAACACGGATTGACCTTGAAGGCATTATGCTAAGTGAAATAAGACAAATACTGTATGACCTCACTTATATATGGGATCTAAAAGAAAACAACAACAAAAAACTAAACTCACTGAAACAGTGAACAGACTTGCTACCAGAAGCAGACAGTGGGGAGGGAGAAATGAAGGAAGGTTGTCAAAAGATACCAACTTCCAGTTAAAAGATAACTAACTACTAGGGATGTAACGTATGACACAACGACTACAGCTAACAATCCTGTATGACATAGTATACAAAAGTTGTGAATTAAGTAAATCCCAAGAGTTCACGTCACAGAGAGAAAACATTTTTTCCTTTTTTCTTTTCTTCTTAAACACCTACATAATAAGATGGATACTAGCTGAACTCATTGTGGTAATCATTTCACAATATATGTAAATCAAACCATCATGCTGTATGCCTTAAACTTATACAGTGATGTCAATTATTTTTCAATAAAACCAGGAAAAAAACCTACTTTCTTACCTGTGGAGGTGAACTCTGAATCACCAGGTCAACCTCAGGAATGTCCAAACCACGAGCAGCCACATTGGTTGCCACCAAAACTTTAAAACTACCTTCTCTGAAGCCTTTCAGTGTAATTTCTCTTTGTGACTGTGCAATGTCCCCATGTAAACACTGGGCATTCTATTTGGAAAAAAAGCAAAAGTAAGTATATAGCACATACTTGCAACTGATAGCACCCAAACACCATACAGTCTGTGCTCTTTGTTGTTTTTAAATCTTATTTTCTGATAATTATAAAACTGCATGTTCATTGTTTTAAAAAACAAATCAAACACTACAGAAAAATATTTAACATAAAATGCAAAAGCTTCCCTTAGTATCAGCCTCCTAATAATTAACTATTAACAGTTTGGTGAATATTCCTCCACATATTATTTTTCAAATACATACGCACACACACATACCCCTCACATATCCTAGCATATAATTTTATGTATTTACTTATAAAAAATGGGACTATACTATGTATGTATTGTTTTGCAACCTGCCTTATAAATTTATTACATCTTAGCCATTTTTCCATATCGAGAAACACATCTACTTAATTTATAAAAACCGTATATGATTTCTCCATATGGCTGCAGCATCATTTATTTTAGCAATACCCTACTGATGAACATTTGGGTCGCATCCAAACTTTCACCTTTAGAAACAATGTTACAATGAACAACCTTGTACTTACATCTCTAGACCCTTCAGTACATGTATATTTCAACAGACTACATATCTATAAGCTGAATTTCTAGGTCAAAAATTATAAACATTTAATATTTTAATAGGTATTACAAAACTGTATTATAAAAAGAAACTGTGCTCATTTACTCTTCAACATTCTGTGAGTGTTTATTTCATCTAACCCCACCTATCTATATACCTGTACGTTATGAATTGTTATAATCCTTATCATTCTAATAGGTAAAAATGATTTCCCGATGTTTTTTTTTTTAAACTATGTAAATCTTTTTTTGGATTTCTTTTTACACCATTTCTTTTGGTGGGGGGGAGGTAATTAGGTTTATTTACTTACTTAATGGAGGTACTGGGGATTGAAACCAGAACCTCGTGCATGCTGAATAGGCACTCTACCACTAAGCTACACCCTCCCCCTCCCAATGTTATTTTAACTTATATTTCTATAATTTTTAGTGAAACTGAACTAGTTTATACTGGGCTGATCTTCCATGTACGCTGCAAATAATTTTCCTAGTGTTACAAATAAATTTCCTAGTATTTCTAGCCACTATTAAAATTTAAAAGTTCATAACAACTATTTAACTTCAACAGTATCTGAACTGTAGTAACTGTGTTTAACACATTCATGAGTGAATTCACTGAGCACCTGCTATGCTTCAGGTACTATGCCAGGTTCTGGAACAACCATAAAGAAACATTGTGGGACAGACAAGTTGACAATTTTTCAATACAGTATGATACGTGCTGTAACAAGGTGCAGGGTGCTATAGGAATACCTAAGAGGGGAACTTGACTCAATATTGTTTAAGGGGAAGGCAGCACTGAAGCTGAGACCAACAGATAATAAGGAACTAGTAAGTCAGGAAAAAAAAAGAAGCAGGAGGCTAGGAAGTTCCAGGCATAAGAAATATTGTACATAATTAGTGTATCTGGGGAACTATAGATATTTGAGTATTGCTGAAGCACAGAGTTAGAAGGAGAAGTGGTGAGAGATGAGGCTGAAAAGGAATATGAATTTTATCCTGAGGACAATATGGAAAAACTGAATGACTTAAGCAGAAGATTTTCATGGACATATTTATACTCTAGAAGGAACATTCTGGCTACAAGGTATTAGAAAAGGGCAAGGCAAAAGCTAGGGAGATTCAAATGGCAGGCTGCTGTAGAAACTCAGGAGAGATATCAGTGGCCTCACCAAGGCAGTGCCAATGACCACTTATTCATTTAACAAATATTTAGTAATCTACATGTCAGGTACTAGGGATAAAAATGCCAAACAAAAAGTAAAACTGCTTCTGTCCTCATGGTCTTTATACTTCAGTCAAGGAAATGAACATTCATCAAAAAGGCACATAGATAAATTTAGCCAACAAGTGTAACTGATGATGCAAGGGTCTAAGAGGCAAAAAGCGTTTAGAAGAGGACAACCTAACCTAGTTTGAGGCAAGGAAGAATTCCCAGAAAAGTACTCTGGACTGATATCTGAAGGATAGGAGTTGCCAGGCAAGATAGATTACAAGTTCAAGAGCCCTGTGGGTGAGAGGAAACATGGCATGTTTGGTAAGAGTACAGAAATGAGGGGAAAGTGCGATAATAAGATGAAACTAGAAAGGTAAGTAGGAGCTGGACAGTAAATGAATTCAAGAACTATTATTAGTAGATGAAACTGGAAGGACTTGGTGAAGGGAGTGGAAATGAATATAAAAAAAAGAAACAAATACATGACTCCCAGATTTTGAGCTTCTGTAACAGCAGTAGGAAAGAAATGTACCATTTCAAGCCATAGGAAATAGAATCTAAAAATACTTTGTAGTTAACTAGACAGCAAAAGGAAGGAAGAAAAGTCAAGGATGATATGTAGATTTCTGGCTTAGACTATGGGTAGATATATCATTCAACAATAGGGAATGTTGGAGACAGAGCAGGTAAAGGCGAATAAAGAGAATGAATTCAATTCTAAGTACATAATGGGATAGGATGTCTGTGGCCAGTAGGATAAACACCAGTCTAGATGCTGGAGACAAAGCTAACCTGGAAATAGATGTGGATATCATCAGTATATATACAATGATCGCAGCCATAGCAGTGATTAAATATATTTACATATGTAACTATATTTCTATATTTCTACACTTATTGACTGCTTGTTATAAGAAAAGCACTGTACTAAATGGTTTAAATGATTTTAAGTCTCAAAAGTATAAAAAACTTAATACCACTTTTTAAAAAGGAAACATGGGCACTGAAATATGAAATGATTTGCCCAAGGTTACACAGCTACTAAGTAACACAACTGGGAATTAAATCCTGATCTGTATGATTCCAAAGTGCAATTAATCACTATGCTCAGAAAGAAGATGTTAAGTGAGAAGAAACAATTAAAGAGTTTAGAACTGTGAGAAATGCCAATATTTAAAGTACAGACATCCAGATGGCCAACAGGCACATAAAGAGATGCTCAACATTGCTAATTTTTCGAGAAATACAAATCAAAACTACAATGAGATATCACCTCACACCAGTCAGAATGACCATCATTATAAGGTCCACAAATGATAAAAGCTGGAGAAAGTGTGGAGGAAGGGAAGCCTCCTACACTGTTGGTGGGAATGCAAATTGTTGCAGCCACTATGGAGGACACTCTGGATGTTCCTTAAAAAACTAAAAATGGACTTGCCATATGATCCAGCAATCCCACTCCTAGGCACATATCTTGAGAAAAACATAATTCAAAAGGACACATGCACCCCAATGTTCACAGCAGCACTGTTTACAATAGCTAGGACATGGAAACAACCTAAATGTCCATTGACAGATGGCTGGATAAAGAACTTGTGGTACACACACACACAGGAATACCACTCAGCCATAAAAAAGAACAAAATGATGCCATCTGTAGCAACATGGATAACTCGGAGATAGTCATCCTAAGTGAAGTAAGAAAGAAAGAGGAAGAAAAATATCTTAAGGTATCACTTACATGTGGTCTCTAAAAAAAAAAGACACAAATGAACTTATTTACAGAACAGAAACAGACTCACAGACATACAGAACAAATTTATGGTTACCAGAGGGGGAAAGAGGGTGGGAAGGGATAAATTGGGAGTTCAAAATTTCTACCTCTTAGGGAGAGATGGAAATGTTCGATATCTTGATTTTGGTTGTCATTTCATATGTGTATACATCTATCAAAATTAATCAAACTGTACATCTGAAATATATATAATTTACTGTACAGAAAGTATACCACAATAAAATTGTTTTAAAAAAATTTAAAGTACAAGTAAGAATACAAAAAGACGTTAACAAAATTGGGAAAGATTAGCCAGGGAGAAGGAAAAAAACCTGTGCGGTATCATGGAACCCAAGTTAAGAGACATGTTTCACAAAAGGAATCATTATCATTATCATCATCATCATCATCATCATCATCATCATCATCATCATCATCATCATCATCAAAGTCCAAAGCAAACATACTTTAAATAAACTGGACAGTATTTCAGAGTAAATTTTTTAAAAACTTGATACAATACAGATTGTTTTACTTGATAATTAGTCCTAAGTGGGACATAATACATTCATGACACCAGTGACAGTTTCTAGGTCTCCAACTTATGAATAAATTATTTTCCAAAAGTTTGTGTGCATGCATGGGTGTGTATAATTGCTTAGAATTTAACAAGGCATTATTCTGGTAAAACCTGACTCAAAGAAAAAATTTAAAGTAAAATTTAAAAATAAAAATAAGTTAACCATTAAAGTTCCATGGTTAGTCAAAAAGATCCCGTATTACCCATAATGATATACTATTACTACTTTCTACCTAAGTAGCAAATAGTTACCCAGAGGAGGAGGAAGTGCATTCCTTCCAACCACAGAAACTGACTATTGTCCACTAAGATGGGAATTCTCACCCAGCTGCCTTTGCAGCAAGGCAGTTAATTCCTCCCTATGAGATAAAACAATAGCTTCTGCAAGACAGTTGCTGCTGAGTGTTCTAAAGACAAGACAGGAAAGGTAAATTAACTACTCTTCAATATTTCTTCCACTATTTAGAGTCTCTGTTTATACCGGATGCAAAGCTAAAGTTACACAATTAGTTAAAATGACACTGGAGAAGATGGCCAGCACTGTCTTTAAATCTCCAATTCCCACATAAAAACAGAGCAACTAGGATAACAAGATTAAAAATCCACAAACATCTATAACAAAATTTAGTGACAAGGTATTTTCATGGTTTCTAAAACATGAGCAGGTAGGGACAAAACCTTATGTATTGGGAAGAGGGGGGACTTGCTAGTCCTAAGAACAGTCTCTGGAAAGCATGATGGGCCAATTTGAGAAAGTCAGCTGAAACTGGGAGAATTTTTGCACACTTAAGGGTGATTGTGAGGAGCCAAAGATGAGGTCTGAAAGAGGCCAGAACAGCCTAGGCCCAAATGAGCTTCCAAAACTAACAAACCAGTGCTCCCTTGCCAGGACAAAGCCCCACAATGAGGAGAAATTATTGGACCTAGAGTCCAAACTGAGGATGCCAGGGATCCCAGAAGCAAAGGAAAGCAATGATCCAGATAAAAGTGAGGAGAAAAATCAACCAGAGCTCAGAAAGTTGGAGACCTTTTTTTTTAAAACAGCTTTATTGAGATATAATTTGCAGATTTTATTTTTAAACACTATAAAAAATAACAGAAGCAGCTCTAGAGCTGTAAAGCTAGAAAACTGTTTTGACCCACATCTCCCCATCTAAAGTTCAGAAAGATTAAATTCATCTAAAAATGAACAACAGAAAAGATCACAGTTAAATCTCATAGGAAGTAACTATGAGGGGAAAAAAAGAGTAATATCCCCACAAACAATGCAAGAGCTCTAGGAAGATGAAGATGTATAGCATTTTATTTCTGAATGAGCTAAAAGAAAATGTGTAAATATATGACATATGAAAGAACAAGAAAAATCAGAATGAGAAAAAGGAAAATATGGGGTGAAATGATTCAAAAAAGAAGTAGAAATAAAAGAAAAAGACTTTCCACAAATGAAGACCATACTGAAAGGAATATCAGACACTAAACACAACAGAAGATGTCTTAATTTTGAAAATTGATTGAAATAAAAAAAGATAAAAAGGATTTGAGATAAAATGATAAAGAAAAGAGGAAAAAAGAGCCAAAATACATGAAACAAGGGTCCCTAAAGAAAAAAACCAAAGCAATCAGACAAACCAAATATCAAAAAATTAGAATTCAAGAAAATTTTGCTGAAATTTGAAAAAATATATATCTGAAACTACAAATTGCGTGTGTACACTGTATACTCAGAAAAAGTGAACAAGAACACCATCAAAATATATTCTAGTAAAATTAGTGATTTTTAAAGGAAAAAGGCTTTTGTATTCAAGCAAAAAAACAAATCACTTGTAAAGGGGAAAAAATCAGACTGGCAGACTTTTTATAGTATGCTTTATTCTAATGGAAAAACATATTAAGACACTGAAGGAAAGAAAACGTGAACCAAGATTTTTGTATCCATCCAAAATGATTTTAAGGTATAAAGTTACAAACAAGCTATTACCAATAGGCAATATTGTTTCCATGAGCCCTTCCTTGGGAATCCACTAGACAACAAGTGACAGACAACAAAAATGACTGGAGAGACATTGACATAGGACCGATGGTGTTATTATCAATAGATGTTAACATCACAAAAAAAGAAAGAACTAGACATTATATACCTCCTAAAAGAAGTACACCACCTATGAAATAATTTTGCCACAAACCAACCAACCTGAATTTACAGGAAATACAGAAGACAGAGAGCATGCTAAATGATAGAACAGGGAAGCAACACTCTAGATTATGAAAACTTGGTTTCTTAAACAGTAATTTTTAAAAAGCTACAAGGAAAAAAATATACATGGAAGAATCCATATGTTGAAGTGATTTAATGAAATCACACAATGTAAGAATCTTATTTGGATCCAGATTCAAGAAAACAAACTATAAAACAAAAAAAAAAGCAATTTAGAATCTGAAGACTAACTGATATTTGAAGATATTTATTACTGTTAATTTTTTAGATGTCATATCAGCATTGTGGGCTTTTTAAAAATAACCCTTTCCTTTTACAGACACATACCCAAATAAGAGTAATATTATCTAGGGTTCGCATCAAAGTAATTCAGGAGCACGAAGTGAATGGGCATTTGAATGAAATAAGTTAACTGCTGCAGCTGGAAAACAAATACATAGGGTCTCAATATACCGTCAGCTTTTGTATGTGTCTTGTATGCGTCTGAAATTTTCTACTATAAAAAGTTAAAAGAAAAAAAACACATGAATTTAGTATTTTGATCCATTCATTCAATACATATTTTTGATTCATTTTATACACAACTCTAAAATATTACCCACTCTTATCCATTGAAACTCACTATTTCATTCTTCATATTTTCAAGATCACATCTGCAAAGTCTTAAGAAAACTTCTGATGAAAATGGACAGAATTCTATCCTGACTTAACAGATCATGAAAGGCTGGCTATAACATCTTTCTGAATTAGACTGAATTCTAAGAATGACTATCAAACCTAGTCTACAAAGGACAACGTGATTTTTTAATTCCATGATTCATCCCTATAGTCTCAATTAGAGAAAGCATGAAAAAAGACTTACCTGTTTTATGTGCGGATTCATGGCCATTTCAGTTACATTCTTTTTGGTCTCACAGAAAATAATAGCCCTGCCTTCAGACCCACTATAGACTTGAAGGACATCTCCAATAACTGCTGGCCTCTGAGACCAATGGCACTGGATGGCCAAATGCTTTGAGGAAAGAAAAAATCGAATATCTGTTTCATTTAAATTATTGGAAAAGATTTCTCTTGTACATTTTTTTCTATTTGTTTAAGAATGGCCTTCCTGGAAGACAATAAGACAATAATTCTCCCTAACCCCATCTAAAAACAATTTACAAACAGCCATCAATAGGTGAAAGGATAAGCAAATTATAGTATATTCATACAGTGGAATACTACTCAGTAATTAAAAGGAACCAACTACTGATCTATGCAACAATATGGATGAATCACAAAACATATGCTGGGTCAATGAAGCATTACAGAAAAAAAGTACACACAGTAGGATTCCATTTGTATAAAGATCTAGAACAGGCAAAACTAATCCATGATGGAAATAAAGCAGAGCAGCGGCCGCCTCTGAAGGGGGACTGGGCAGGGGCACAGGGGAATTTTCTGGGATGATGGAAATATTCTTTGTTTTGATAAGGATTTGGGTCACCCACATGTATGAATTTGTCAAAACTAAGGTAATGCACACTTAAAAGTTTGCATTTTGTTTTACGTAAAAATTTTTTAGCTTAAAAAACGTAAGTAAGGGGGTAGGATATGGCTCAAGTAGTAGAGCGCATGCCTAGCATGCACAAGGTCCTGGGCTCAATCCCCAGTACCTTCTCTAAAATAAGTAAATCTAATTACCTCCTCCCCCCAAAAAAATAAAATTAAATTTAAAAAGATTAAAAAATGTAAATAAATATTAGGTGGATGAACCTCAAAAACATGCTAAGTGAAAGAAGTCCGACACAAAAAAGCCACATGTTGTAATGATTACATTTATATGAAATATCCAGAATAGGTAAATCCACAGAGACAGAAAGCAGACAAGTGGTTGCCAGGGGCTAACGGAAGGAGGGAATAGGGAGTAACTCCTTAACAGTTACAGATTTCCCTTTTGGGTAATGAAGTGTTTAAGAAGTAAACAGAAGCAATGGTTGTATAACATTGGGAATGTGCTAAATGACTCTGAATTGTATACTTTAAAGTAGTTAATTTCTGTTATGTGAATTTTACCTCAGTTAAAAAAATTTGTAAATATTGAACTCTAAAGATATGCACACTAAAATACTCACAGGGAAGTATACTGATTTCTGCAATTTGAAATAAATAAAAAAATAAGATGATGTAGGAATGGGTAGATAGGCAATAAAGCAAATACAGTGAATGGCAGAATCTAGCTGGAGGATATACAGGTGTTCACTATAAAATTTTCTCAACTTTTCAGTGTTTGAAAATCTTCATGATAAAATGTTGGGAAAAAACACACTGTAACATTTTAAATCTGTGCATTTTAACTTATTGTATCTCAGTAAAACTGTTTAAAACAATTCATTATAGAACATCTGGAAAACAGAGACAAGCACAAAGAAGAAAACTAAGAATTATTTGTACCAGGTACGACAAAGTCTTGCTTCTTCCTCTCTACCTTTCAAAAATTAAAATAAAAAAGAGCCTAAACCTGATCAAGCCTCACAATCTAACCATCAACTCACAGGCAAATGAACACAGAGGAACATGTTAAATAACACCACAAGGTTGCAAATCAGCAAAACTGAGACTTACGGGAAATTTGTAAGATAATGATCAGTTCTTCTCAATAAAAAATTGCAAAGAAAAAAAGGAACAGTGGAACCAGATTATTAAAGATTTTAATAAATGAATGGATAAAGATGTGGTATATGTATACAATGGAATATTACTCAACCATAATCAAAAATGAAACCCTGCATTTTCAACCACATAGATGAATCTAAAAAGTATCATGCTAAGTGAATTAAGTCAGACAGAAAAACACAAATAATGTACAATCTCACTTATATGTGAAATCCTAAAAAACAAAACAAACAAAAAATGAAAACGGATACATAGGTACAGAGAATAAAACAATGGTTGCCAAAGTGGAGGATGGGGGGGCCTGAAATAGGTGAAGGGGATCGATAGGTACAAACTTCCAGTTACAAAATAAATAAGCCATGGAGATGTAACATACAGGCATAAGAAATGTTGTCAAAAATATTGCAACAACTATGCATGGCTACAGATGGTTATTAGACTTATTGTGGTGACCATTTCATAATGAATGCAAATATCAATTCACTATGTAGTACACGTGAAACCATAATATTGTACATCAACTATATTTCAATTAAAAAAAAAAGAAAAACAGGGGAGAGAGTAGAGCTCAGTGGTAGAGAACATGCCTAGCATGCACAAGGCCCTAGGTTCAATCCCCAGTACTTCCATAAAAATAGATAAGTAAAGAAATAAACCTAAGTACTTCCCCCCAAACAAAAAATAAAGAATAAATTTTAAAAAAGAAATGTATGAGGCTACAGAAAAGATCAGCGTTAAAGCCTGGTGATGGGTACTTCAGCTCCTTTGTCCTATCCAACTTTCGTACTTGTTTGAAAATGTCCTTAGTAAACTTTTATCACTGATACATTTTACATTATTAATGTAAAACTTTAAGCCATTACAAAATATACAAAGCTTCCTTTGACCATCCCATACTATAAAAGTCCTCTTTCCCAGAAGTAATCATTATTAGTTAATGTTCATCCTTCCCACCTGTCTCTGTACATAAATACCTAAAGAATCCAATTAGCATTATTTGCGTATTCTTTAAAATAGTATGATTCTGCACATACCATTTTGTAAGTTGGCTATCACTCAAATTCATTCTTTTTGATCATTACATTGTATTTATAGATTATACTCTTGTTTACTATATTTATCTACCTACACATATATATACATCTACAGAAAAGTGACATATACAGTACATACCTGTCATAAATAATGCAAATGTTACGTTTAAAATTCTTTTTTTTAAACATATACTATTGGTTTAAATTTTCATGGAGTCAAAATTATAAACCTTTTCCTTTATGGTATCTTCTTCTGTCTTTATGTTTAGAAAAGCCTTTCCTCTCTTGATGTCAAATAACTGTTGCTCTATAATCTGCTTTAAATTATTTTATGATTTAATTTTAAAAAATCTTTTGGGAATATTTTTGGTATACGGTATGAAATGAGGATATTTTTTCCACCTAAGCTTTAACAAGTTACCCCAGCACCAGCATTATTCTTTTCAAATTGAGATGAATCACTTAGCCTGTCACATTCTACATACATTCAAGTCTATCTCTATGGCTGCTTGTTTATCTCCTGTTAGGACTTGCCTGTTCACATACTGTTTCCCCCCTATTTATTCTACTCTGCTCCTGAGTCTCAGACTATAGAAATACATAGTTATCTCATTGACTAAGGGCAAAAAAGAGATATTAGCCTGAATTGGTACCCAAAATGTAAGTTTAGCTTCAACAAATTTCAAAATACCAACTAAAAGCTAAAATCTATCACACTGGAAAGCTACTTACTTCCACAGTAGTTGCAGCCTTTTGAGTCATTTTCCCAACAAGGTCAACCTGTTCATATCTGGATTTCATGTATTTTTTTGCAACTTTGTATACCCACTGTGGGCAAGTTGCAGAAAAAAGTAAAGTCTGAGGATTGTCTTCAGAATCTTAAATAAACAAAAAGAATTCAAATGCTTTCTTAATATCCTACAATGCAGTTAGCTTATAAAAATCCCCCCAAACTTCAAAGAAATAATGAAAAATTCAAAACTTGGAGTGAATTTTGAACACACAAACTTCATTGCAATTATTAAAACTTTCAACTTTCAACACTGGGGGGAAATAGGAAGAAAACTGAACCCAGAAGGAAGGTGAGAATTTAAGGAGGAAAAATGAGCAAAGAAATCAGTAAAATGAATTAGTAAAACTACTTACTATAAAAAATTATACATAAAAGAAAGCATAGAAAGCTAAGAAAATGGTTAAAATATGCTATTGTACTTTCTTATTCAAGAAAAACCAAATACCTTTAGTATTGTTAGAACACTGGGGAGAATGTAATAAAAATTCATGAAATAAAAAATCCATAAGCTTTTAGATGAGAGAATAATTGCTAATGTGCTTATTTTGAATTAAGATATACCAGTTTTGTAGGATTCATGGATAATATCTTCAACTTGTTCAGCAAAACCTAAATCTAACATCTGATCCACTTCATCAAGCACAACGTGGCGCAGTTTAGAAAGATCTAACCGGCCGCTCTGCAGATGGTCTTTGATACGACCAGGGGTCCCAACCAAGATGTCAATACCATTTCGAATATGATTAACTGTGAGAGGAGAAAAATATCAACACATAAAAGTCAAATATAGATTTTCACCTTTTTTTTTTTTTTTTTTTTTTAGATTTGAGTAGCAAATAGATCTTTGTGCTACTATCATACATATTTACTCACTTTGGCTTTGATATGATGTTCCACCATAAAAACATGCCACACTGAGTTTCCTAGTTATATCTTTGAAGTCTTTGGCTACTTGGTTTGCTAGTTCCCTTGTAGGAGCCAAAACAAGTACCTGAGCAAGAGGTTTAAAAAACAAAAAGATAAGTTTCTATAAACATCTAAATTCAAACTGAGAAGTCTTTTTATAGATGCATTTAAAACCAGGAATCTCATCTTTAATATCATACTATTTAAAGAAAGAGAACAAATAACAGTAAGAACAATGCTTATATTTAATATATCCTCCCTTCTTTCCTTCAGATTTCTTTTCAAAAGTCACTTTCTCAATGAGATTCCTAACCCTTTTTTCATATCTTCTCACCTCTACTTAACTGTCTCACCTTAACACTTACGCCATATAAAATATTTATATTTTACTTACTTGCTTTTTGTCTGTCTCACCCACTAAAATGTAAGCTCCATGAAAGCAGGGATTTACGTCAGTTTGAGTCACTGTATTCTCTGCACCTCAAACAGTGCCTGGCACAGAACAGATACTCAAAAAATATTTGTTGAATGAATGAATGAATGCTCACCATGTGCCAGGCACTAGTGCTTTACATGAGTTAATCACAAAAACCCTATAAGGTGGCATTATTTTCCCAATTTTACAAATGAGGAACATGAGTCTTAGAGAAGTTGCATCTTGCCCAAGACCCAACAGCTAGAAATAGTGGAGCTGGAATCTCCAGTAATGTCCTTCTAGCATAAAACCTTTTTAAAGGCAGTGTTGGGACTGTGCCCTTTCTATTACTTTCAGTCTTCCTAATTTCACCTAAGAAACAGAACTCTCTAAAAAAGATATGCCCTGTTCTAAGGCCATTATTACTTAATTATATCCATACATGTGAATTTACTTTCACACTGTAATACTACTTAAGAGTCTCAAAGAACAAATTACTTTTAGTTGCATACCTGTTCAAATTTTGCTCATTTTTTTCTTCACTTTATGAACCTGAAAGTGAACATACGTTCTAAAAAGGTCAAATTTTAGGCTAAAATTTCACTAGGTCCTCTCTGTTCTTTACTCTTGATAAATTAAGACATACCTCCAGTACCCCCAACAACACAGGAAGTAGCAATATCATTTCTATAATACCCTTAAAGTCAGTCAGTGAAATAAATGATATTATTTACTGAATGATCAAATAAATGAATACCTTTTTAGCAAAATCATTGTTTAAAAGGAAACGTCAGGAATATGTCAAAAACTGAAGGAAAAAGTCACTAAATTTATTAACTGCAAATACTCCTAAAATCAGATACGTTGGCTTCACAATACAGAGTTATCAAAGACATCTACTGGTCCCTACACATTACATTCGTATGTAATAACCACACTTTACTTGATGTTTCTTTATGTTGAAAATTAAATTTTTGCTTTAGGACCTAAATTTTTACTTTATGCCACAGGGCTAACTCTTCTATCTTTGGGGTAGTTAAACTTAAGGGCAGTATGCTCTTTCTTTCTCTTTCCATTGGAGTAATGTTTAAACCTTTTACTCCCTATAATGGTTACCTTTGGTGAGCGGCTTTTTTTAATTGTTTCTTGATTTCTTTGGAGTCTTTCAATCAAGGGTATGGCAAAAGAGAATGTCTTTCCTGTTCCTGTCCGTGCTTGAGCAATTAAATCTTTTCCTTCATACACAGGATCAAAAGTCTTAACTTGAATAGGAAAGAGATATGTTACCCCTCGACCTGTAAAATGAGATTTCATTGAAATATTTATTTAACGCTAGCATTAGGAAATAAATATATTTATTTGAAAGTAACAATCCTGATTTATCAACTTCTGCCTAAAGATATACCACCTAGCAACATTTACAGTTATTCCTACCTCAAAGAGGAATTATTTTTAAAAATTGGTCTGAATTTTTAACAAATATATATAATTCTTTAAAGTTAAAAATGGATCAGAATGTCAAAAAGGATGATGTAGAAATAACTGCAATTTAAAAAGAGCTATTTCCTTATGCTTGGTATATTCTCTTTTGGTCAGAAAAGGCACAAGAGTTTTCTAAAATCTAGTTTTAGATTTTCAATTGCATATCCATTAAAATTCATTGTACCTTTCAGAAGTTTTATAGTCTCTTCAGAAATAGGGAAATTGGAGAAGGCTCCTTCTTTCTGTTCACGTGTTAGGGTCTGTGAAAATGAAATAAAAATTCTAACTAATATAGTTCATATCCAACTAGGTATTTAGAATCTTTCATTCATTTACTGCTTTTAGTTTTACTAAATGAGCTAACAAATCAACTTTAGTTAGTACTTGCAAAAATTATATAGATTAACTTACAAGATAAATTAGTTGGAAATTAATTTAATTTCAAAATTATCCCTTTAAATAGCAAGCTTACTTAATACATTTTCTCATAATACATTTAAAAATTATTAATTCACACATAAAACTCCCTTTAGAAATACATCTACTACACAAACCAAAATATACTTCCACTTAAGATATCACAAAAGAGCTATTTAATAATCTAAATCATATTCACAGATATAGATAATGTTAACCATGAAGATTAACACAAGTCTATAAACCAGCCCCAAAAGAAATTACACAATGAGGAAAGTAAGTTGTTTCTAAAACTTAAAATTAAGTAAGTTGTTCTATGGCTCTAAAAGGCATTATTTTTAGGTCACTAATACAAGGAAAAGTTTCTGAAATTTTGAAAATTTCTCTAACATATATACAGGTTAGCATGAATTTGTCACTAACATCTACTAAAAACTTTGTGTACTAGTCAATGTGTATAGAGAACAAAGGCAATATACCTACTTGGAAACTTTATTATTGGAGTGTTTAAAGAAAGTAGTTCCAAAACACATGTAATAGCAATTTTCAAACCAAGAACCAGATAAAAGACATGTCAAATTCAAGTTTAATCCATTTAAGCAAACCTCAATGCTGTTATCTTTTTAAGATTAAAAGAAAAAAAAATTTTATTACAAAAGTAATATATATTCATTGCAGAAATTTTAGAAATCATGTATTAACAGAAAGAAATATCTCAATTATCTATAATTCAGTCAGCTAAAGCCACATTTGAAACACACCTTCCTCCAATCCTCAGTCTATGCACATAGTCATTTTTTAAAATGAAATAAGGTCATACCGTATAAACTATCCTGTAACCTGCTTTTCTCATTTAATAAGATACACTGAATACCTTTCTAACATATCGATGACTTTTAGAATAGATGTGTTCTATTGAATGGGTATAGTGTATTTTATTAAACCAATTGCCTACTATCGGACATTGAGGATGTTTAAATTTTTTGCTATTATCAACATTACTGTAATAAGACACTTATCCACACACCTCTGCACACCTCATGATTATCTCCTTAGGAGGACAAATTCCTAAACCCTAACATAATCTACATAAAACAATAAACAGTAAAGCCTATTACAATACAGAGCATCATAGGAAGCAAAATCCCAACAGAGCAAGAAGCAACCTGTACACTCCACTATTAGCAATACAGATTTGTAGGGCCTTATATAAAGCCACAGTCTAACATGTGTGCTTCCTGACAAATAGCAAATTCACAAATTAAAAAAAAACCCATATTGTAAGGAAAGGATTCAACATCTTTTCTCAAAGCTCCCCAAAGATTACACATTAAATGCAAATGTATTTAAATTATTGCTTTCTACACCTCCCAAAAAATTAATACCTAAAATAGATTTCTTCAGATCATTTTTATGTTTCATTTCTGCTTTAAAAACAGCAAACAGCTTGAAGGTTGAGTTACAATAAAACTTAAAAATCACTTAAAGTTGCTATTGTTACAGAAGTACAAAAAGCAGAAGGCAAAATATACAAAGCCAAGAGGCATTTATGTACCCTGTTTCAGAAAGTCAGAATTAATTTCATGAGTACTGGCAAGGACTGAAATTACCATAACAAATACAATCAATAAGCAATTTGGAAAACCTGTTTAGGAACCTAAATGTACAGGAAAGGTTTAAATCTAACCATCCCCCACCTCTGCCTCAAGAAAAAGGCAAAAAAAAAAATGAAAGAAACAAGAGACAAAGGAAAAAAGGCTCAGGTTTCAGCTGTATAGACTCCCTAATCAAACTTCGAGTCCTGGACACTAAGCACGAAATATTATAGAATCAATTCTAATTACTCTGAAAAATCAAATGAGCCTGTATTTCAACAGTGATGTCAAATGCAAAACAAAAGGCATCCATACCTCTTCTAGTTTATTATCACTTGATTTGTGAGTAGAAATATCTAAGGATGACATTCGCTTTGATTTTTTTTCATATTCATCAATGTCTCCATTTGACAGATCTTTTCTTCTTGACTTAAAACGAGATTTAGAAAATTCATCTGAAAGTCTATTACATCCTTCTTCAGTGTCTCCATTTAGCTTCTCTTTCATTTTAGCTTTTTTGGGCTTGGGAACATCCAGATCATCTGCAACACCATTTTCTCTTGTTTCTGATTTCTCATCTGTGTCATAATGGTGCCTTGACTTTCTTTTATCACTCTGTGAGAAATAAAGAAGCAGTGACAAGACGATCACAAGGCCTGCTGTTAAGACTCTAGAAAAATTAGAGTATGATTTCCCCAACGAGCAAAGCTCAATCTACCATAATCTTAAAAAGCCACCTGGTAGAAATTCTGGTTACAAATGCTGAGCCTAAACTTTACCTATTGCTTTCTTTCTCATCCCAACTCTTGTATTCTTAAGGCTTGGCCTCTAGTCCCTCTCTAATCCCATCATAACATTTAAGGGAAACTGAAATAGCTCCTTTTTGGCAAAAGAGTGAGAACTTGAGATTTATAAATTTAAAAACAAACAAAAACTTCTAATATCTCCAAGAAAAAAAAATTAATATTTATTGAATACCTACCCAGCATTGTGTAATGTGTTTTCAGCTTACCTTGTTTAAATCTTCATAACAACCCTATAACGGAAGTACAGGTCCATAATCCCTTATCCGAAATTCCGATATCCATAAAGCTCTGAAAACCGAAAGTTTTTTTGTAACTTATTTGGAGACAAAACTTTACCTGACCTGAACTCATTTCACGGCAAAATTTGACTTGAACTAATGTGAGACTATCTATAATCTTTATGTATCCCACTTAGTGTGAATGTTCACGTTTCATATTAAAGTATTTGATTATAGGTTGGGGGCCCCAAACCCTACTGGGGTGTTAACCTTTTAAAAATCCCCAGAATTTTGAATTCCAAAACACATCTAGCCCCAAGGATTTTGGATAAGGGATAGCGAACCTGTATTACCTTAGCCATTTTATAGATGAGGAACCCAAGTTCTTAGAGGTAAGTAACTTGCCAAAGACCCACATGTGGGATTTCCTGCAAGTCACAGTGCTAGAAATCAAGCCCTATCTGACTTGGAAGTCTGTGCTCTTTTCACATCTTGCTTCCTCTCTGAACTCTCATACTAACAGGTTAAAGAAAAATCAAACCAAAGTATGTAATTCATATAAAAACCCAACTGTTATACGCCCATGGAAAGACAAAACTCTATTTGTAATCCCGGAAATTTTTTTCAAGTTTTTAAAATTCAGTTAATAGAACTTAAAAAGTGGTGGGGGGCAGCTATTCTGCACCTTTAGTTTTAAAATGCCAAACTAGTGCCCAGTGTTTTAATATTTGCCAAGAGCAAGAAATGATTTGGAAATTTAGCACTTCAAAATTACTTAGTCAAATGTTCAAAATAAATTAGATAGTAGCAACTAGTCTTGGTAAAAACTACCACCACCAAAATTTTCACCATGATTTACACAATTTTTACAGAGTAATTTCACATAAAGTTTTCTCATCCATAAAATAAGAGTTCCTATGAAAACTGAATAACATATTTGAAAATGCTTTGTAAACATTAGAGCTTTGTAAACATTCCATTCATATAAGTTGTAAGTTATCTGTTACATCATTTGATCTTTAATTAACTGAACCAGCCCGCATCTCACCAAACCAATAGGTTCTATAGGAAAACAAGATTATTTATATAGCCCGCCTTGGGGTTTGAATTGCTCCTGGGCCCTGCACTTCAGGGAGATGAAGCAAGGTAAAAAGGAGACCTCTAGGTCCAAGCCCTGCAATATCTCAAGGTGATGAAATACATTGTTCCACATCAGATCCACAGTGCTTGACACTCTCCACTTCCTTGGCTTCCACAACACATATATTCCCTCTTCATCCTCTTACCTCTGTCTGCTTCAATGGTTCCTCCCCCTTCTCCTGTGGATGCTCCTTTTAGTCTCTGTTCTCTGCGTACACTTTCACACCATTTTCATGGTTTCAACGTACACTCCCAGGCTTCCTTCCTCATCTGCACTCCAGTTCTGAGAACCTAAGGCCCAGCTCCATATCTCAGCATATCCAAAAACCAAAGCTACCTTCAGTTCAATGCTAGATCACTAACTGAATGCTCCATTTCTACTAGTTGCTACTCCAATCTGTTTCCAAATCTTTAGTTACCCTTCATAATTAAAGGAAAATTAACAAGTCCTTCTGGAGAAACTATAATGTGAAAGCCACGTGAACTACAAGAAAGGACAAAGTTATGGCCATTTCTCTCAAGAATCTTTGGGAAATATTTGGAAAGACACACAGGAGGAATGGGCTAACTTTACAAGGAACAGCATAGTAAATGCAATCAAACGATACAGATAGCACTGGAACAAGATTTCAAGGGGGACTCGTACTCTGGAGTGGTTATAACAGACATAAACTAAATCTTGACAGATGGGTAGGATTTGGATGCAAAAGTTGGAACAAATATTTCGGGACAGAAAACTAAAGTAACTGCTTGGTGATTCCATTTACATGAGTTATCTAGAGTGGTCGAATTCACAGAAATGAGAAAGGTAGTTGCCAGGGGCTGGAGAGAGGGGGCAACGGTGTTTAATGGGCACACAGCTTCAGTTTGGGAGGATGAAAAATGTTCAGGAGATGAATGAAGATGATGGCTGCAGAACAATGTGAAAGCACTTAATGTTACAAAACTGGATACTTTAAAATGGTGAAACGGTAAATTTTATGCTATGTGTATTTTATCACAATAAAAAAAAATAACTGCTTGGCTGGAACGGCAAGTTTACCTTGGTGATAAGGTCAAAAGGGTAGGTTCCGCTCTCTGGGGCTATACAAAATATTTTCATCCTTTTCTCAAATGTCAGCCTTCGAATACTGCTTCCTTACCCTCCAAAGCTCTGTTTTCGCTAAGTCTCTTCCTTTTGAGGGGTGGCTTGGGAAATCTCTACAACGCTTCTAATAGACTCTTTGAGGACAGGGATCTCCTTGGTGCCCAGCCGAGTCTGCCATAAATTAGGCTCAATAAGTAACTGTGAATTGAGTGTGAATACTAACAGGAAAGTCTATTAATAATACAACCCACATGCTCTTCATCACAGCCAAATCTTGGCAACATTGGCTGTGACACTTTTCCTCAATCCTCAACGGACCCGTTATCGAGGTTTGTAAACCTAAGATCGCTTTCCCCAAGATTCTCGCATACAGGACAGGATGACGGAGAAGTAACATCTATTCGAGGCAATCATTTTTCCCCTAACCACCTTCTAAGACGGCCAACGAAAACCAAATGACAAACCTCGCTGCTTAAGGAAGAAGAGGAAAGAAAGATTCCGCGATGGGTACTTGAGTCTGCCCATCTCGCAGGCGCCGACGGGAAGGACTGAGGAACCACGGGAGGTCAGGCCAAAGCCCAGTGCTGCCCTTCTTCAGGTTGGGTGTGTGGAGGTGGGAATGATCCCGGAGCGACCTCAGAGGGGCGAGGGCGGCACGAGGAAAAGGCCCTCAGATGCTCCAGCCCGGTTGTGACAGGCCATCAGGGAGACTCCCCTCCCCGCCCAAGCCGGCGCAGCCCAAAAGGAGGCGCGGCCCATCATCAGCGCACCTTTTGCTTCTCCTTCCTCTGGCTCTCGGTCTCCTCCAAGGGTGCCTCCAGGTCCATAATGTCCCCCCAGAGGAGTTTGCCAGGCATCACTCGCCGCCGCCGCCTCCTCTTCCCTCTGGGCACGGTGGCCACAACCACCTACGGGCAGCGACAGCGTGAAAGGAAGCGGGGGCAGGGCGGCCGCCCGGCCAGCCCCATGCGTCACTTCCGGGACACGCACCGTACGGCGTGGGGGAAAACAATCCTGGATACTCTCAGTTTAAACTTGTCCTTTGCGACGGTATCTCCCAACCAATGAATGAGAGCAGTCTCGATTGCCCCACCCTTGTTCTGAAGTGATTGGCTTCTGAAGTAAAACCCTGGCCAGTCTTCATAAAGAACGCGCGAACTGATTAGCATAAAATGTTACGGATTTTTTTTTTTTTAACTCTTTCTCACTCCACTACTCCGGACAGCTCTTTTTGGCACAGCGTAGATGCTTCGGGGCTTCCCAGTATGCAGTGCTGGGAATGAGGAGCCCCTCAACGCCGGCGGAGAGGGGCCCGCGCGCACGGGGGTTGGCGGGAGGACGTGCTGGTGCGGAACCGAGAGAGACAGCCGCTCGCCGCTTGGCCTTTCGCCGCCGGAAGCTGAAGGCTTCGGCCCCGCCCATTGCGGGGTGAGGCGTTAACGTTTAACTGCATCGCACGGGGCCAGCGGCCCGGCGTTGATGGAGAGGGAAGTTGCGGGGACTGGAGGGGGTCTAGGTGGGCTTGAAGTAAAGAACTGGCCCGGGACAACCGCCCCTCAAATGTTCGGTTTTAGTCATGAAGTTGGTCCTTGGTTCATTTTAGGTCCTTCCCACCCTCCCAATTTGACACTAGAGAAATTTAACCTCCGAAGAGGGATTTACTTGCCTAAGGCCACACAGTTAGTGGCACAGTCAGAACTAAAGAATTCATCTTCTGAATCCGAGATCATTGCTTTCTCCGCCACACCAACCTGAAAGCTTTGAGTTTCCCAAAGCTTGAAATATAGAATGAATAGTAGGAAAAACCTGAAAAAACCTAAAGACAAGCCTAAGTGTCTTTGACAGGTTACGTATTTGCAGTGGATGCAAGGGTCTCATGGGGATTAACTGTCCCTGAATTACAATCTTGAATAAAACTGGAAGCCTTTGATACAAAGGGTTAACTCCTTAGCGTATACCTTTTCTTACATCACCATGCTAGCTGGTTGCCTTTCTTTTCAGAGCCATTTATTTTTATCTCTTCATTATCTTTTCAACCCAGCTACTTTTGAGTAAAGAACAAGAAAACAAATTCAGGTGTAGGTTCAGGGGCACTTCACAAACCGCTTGACAATATCTAGCACACCAGCCTTGTAACCTGAGCATCAAGCTTTTGTTTTAGCAAAATTACAGATTACTACAAGTCATGGGGTTTGGGAATTAGTCCTGAATACCTGAAGCCATTGCTACAGGTCTTCTGCATAATTATAGACTGGCCTGGATCAACTAGAAAACTTGGGAATGAGGGAAAGGATAATTCTTTTTTTCATATTTGGTCCCGCTATAAGTCTCAGGAGATGTACATCTGATGATTAAATTTATTGCGGGAACATGAGGGGCTAGCATGAATAATTAAAATGTACAAGTAACTCAAAATGTAACCTTTTTAGACAAAACCATTTGTCCAAAGGCTGATTCAAAAATAACAAGTCAGCATTTTAAATTTCTTATGGAAAAGGAAAATAAATAAGTGAACTAAAAAAATTATCTTATTAGAACATCTTTATTTTCCAAATATCTTGCCAGAGTCACTGATACAATTTCTTTCTCAAAATTTAAGGGTTGGGGTGCTGTTGCAAGGTTCTATAAAGACTTCTCTTTGGCTTTAGCTCATTAAGCTCTATGACCTTAAGATATAAAAACAAGATGACTATAAACTTGCCTCTCTCTGGTCATTCACCAACCAAGAGGACTAGATATTAATTTTTATTTCATATTTAGAAAGTAGAAGATAAAAAGCGCCATCATTTTCCCTCAGCATGTCAATCTTTTGTGACAAGAGGAACTTAACCATCGTATTAAAATGTTACAATATGTAAATAGGGGGCAACTATAAATTGATCAAGAGATACTGGAGGCAGGGAGTGAGTATTGAGAGTATAGTAGCAGTAAGTGAAAATGGGAACAGGGGAAGTTTCTGCCACATGACCTTCACCAACTAAACTCTAAAATCTTTTTTTTCTTAGTGAAGTGGGGGAAAAATACTTGCTGATAGTTCAGGGAAGTTGGGAGGATCAGTTGATATAACAGTACTACAGAGATTGATGTACAGAAGTGCTTATATATCTACCTTTAGCTCCTAGTTTTGACAGTGTTGGAGAGGAGACAGCTTTGAACACATTTAACACATGTATACTTACGTATCTAGCTCCTGATTCAAATTATTTGAGAAAGATCTTAGATGTTTAACCTTTGGAGGGAGGTCGGCTTCTTTAGTGAATTACTTTGTAGATGTTTTGAACCAAGTGGTGGAAGGGAGTAGTCATATCAGTTACTCCACAAGAGGGCACCGTGATACAAGAAATGGAATCCACTACTGCGAAAAAGGGGACCATGCTTCTAAGGTTTCAAACGGGAGAAATGTCTGTAGAAGCCAGTGAAATAGTGTAGAGCTTGTTTCATATACTCCCTTTTTTGTTAATTGATATATTCCCATTCTTATTTCATGACTCTCATGTCTCTCTTTCTCACTTACTTTAAGCATTAGCCTGTCTTCCCTGTTCCTTAAAAGCCTTCTGGGGCGGGTGGGTAGCTGTAGGATGCGTTCTCAAAATGCAGTTGATCCCAAATTTTTCACTGCTGGGGCTCTTTCCACTATTTTTTCCTCATGGATCTGACTCTTTGAAACATTCTGCCTGCTAAATTGCATTTAGTAATTATAAAAAATTGATTCATGATCATTCTTCTAATCTATGAATAAGATACAAATGGAGCTTAACAATGTCACACCAGCATATGATAAGGTTGTATTACCGAGCTGGTGTAATTATACTACGTGATATGCTGAAACCAGTCTTGACTGCTCCATGTTTCCCAAACCCAAGAGAAATGACCATTCCACTACTTGGTCTGAAAAGGCCTGCCAGAAAAAGTTCTGGCAAGGCTATGTAGGTCTTATCATGAACACAAATGGATCAAATATAGATGAATTATCTCTCAGCCATCTCCCATCGTTCCTCTAAATCTCTTCCTTTCACTCACATGACATTCGCAGCCATTCTGCTTCCCCTCTATCTCCGCCACTGAGATAATCACCATCCTGACTTCTCAATATCGTGCTATGTAGAGTCTCACATGAGAGGAAACAGAGAAAAAGTTGAGCCATATGCCTACTGCCATAGGTATTTAGGACACTGTTAATTACAGCGTGGAGACATTTGTTCATGTCCAAGCTGGTCACAAAGAAGATCTTTGACAGCAATGATTGGATCGAAAGAATTCTTCTTGCAAAGTACCCAACACATCTCTATAAATTCTTTCTTTCTGATGATAAAAGACTTCAGTTGCAAGCAAAGTAACTATGCAACACTAAAACACTATTTTCTGGGGGTTTATGTTGAAATTTGGTGAGCTCCACTTACCATAAGAACTCAGTGTTGATATGGAGACAGAAATTCACTACTGGGTAGTAAATTAACATCCTAAATATTTGAGAAACTAATGAATGATGATTCAAGTTAATTACATTTAATTGAAGAAGACCAATGATTCCATAGGTTTTTAAAATGTAAACAATCTATATATTCCCAATTTATAGTAAGGTAACTTTAAAAAGTCAATGTCAAAAAAGAAAAAAGCCCGTAACCACAACAAAATCTGTAATGAGGTTAGTAACAATGCTTACTTTAGAATTCTTACATACTCAAAACATTCTGGAGATTTCAGGTCAAGATGGCGGGGTGGTAGGACCACGAAGCTCGCCTCTCCTCAAAACATTCTATATTAATGCTGTACATTTTTACAAAAAAAAAAAAAATTCCAAAAGAAAAATAAGAATTAGACATTTATGACTGGAGTCAGTTGTAGTAAAGAATTGGATGTGAGAGTTTGACTGCTCTTTGTGCTCTTGAAGTTCTGCAGAAAATTCTGTCTTCTTTGTAGTCCATCCAAAATGACTGAATTACTAGATATCAGACTCTGTGTCCTAAAGACATTAAAAATAACAAAATTACTGCCTTTCATAAGGGCCTGGATTTCTAACCAAGACATATCTTCATTTGTTACTCTGAAGCAGTATATTTACTAACATGAAGGTGCACTTGTCAAGTAAGTTAACCTTTAAAAATCTAAAGTGCTCTTTACATTTAAAAGGATTCCCAACAGCACCTCAATTATTTGACAGCTGCTTTCTAAGAAGTTCATATTTTCTGAGCATTGTTCTCAGATCCAAAATCAACTATATTCTAGTCAGAAACAGTAAGTTCCCCGAAAAACTCTTCTATACAGCTGAAATGACAAGTATCTTCTCACGTAGTTTATTTCTTTTTTGAGAAATCATATGGAAGGGAAAAGCGAACTATAATATTTTTCATATTGACAGTGCTCCTTTCCTAGGAGCTGTAAGCTATGTTAGTCCCTTATCTAACACGTCTGCCTTGCTTCAGCCAAGTCACATTACTGGTTGGGCATTTTGACATTCCCCTTCTCCCACCTTGCCTCCTCTCCCTCATTTGTCCCTTACATTAAGATATATCTGAAAAATGTGTCCTCCATAAGTGTTTCCCACACAGCCCAGCACTCTTAAGTCCACATCTCCTTGGCAGTTATGAAGAGTTTATGCTTTGTTCTTGAGTTCGTTTGTTGGTTGGTTTCCTCAACTAAACTACATTGTAAGCTTTCTACAGGTAGCAACAACATCTTGTTTGTCTTTGTCCCTCTAATCCTTATAACAGTCATGGCATGCAGTTGATGCCCAAATGCTGTCTTCCCTCCCTCTTCTTACAAATGTCTTTAATGATTATAGATAAAAGTCTTTCAAGAAAGCCATATTATAAGCAATTTTTAAAAATAACATATCTCAAGATTTCTCAAATTTAAATTCTCAATTACACATCAATTTCTCTTATCTGTTTTGGGTTTATTTTTGCTTTTGCTTTTGCTTTTGCCAGAAGGGAAAAAGGGAAGCCATGGCTTATTGGTTTATACCACCATTGTTTACTTCAAAGATATGTTTTGCAACTTCAATGACTTAATGTAAATTAAACTATTGTTTTAAACAGAAAAATCTTGTTCTCCAATAAAGTAAAGATACGTTTAAAAAATGCCGACTTCTGGGAATTTACCTTAAATTGTAAATAATCAGGTATTTCTGCAAATATTTATATAATAACAATTCACTGCAGACTGATTTATTATAGCAAAAAACTAGGAATAATCTAAATGTCAAGGGAAGGAAAAATAGTGGTTATGTAAATAACAAGAGTCCACACAATGGAATATTGAGCAGTCATTTTTTAAAAATGAGTTGGATATGTATGTATTGATTGCAGGATATCCATGGTAAGTTAGGTGGAAAAAGAAAGCCACAGCTCTGTATGATTTGTTGTTGAAAAATTATATTTAGTGGAGGGGAGGGAAACAGCTCAGTGGCAGAGCACATGCTTAGCATGCAGGAGGTCCTGGGTTCAATCCCCAGTGCCTCCATTAAAAAAATAATAATCACATTTATTAATACATGAAAAAAAGCCTACAAGAATATGTACGAAACTGTTAACAATCTCTATGGGACAGGAATGGAAAAGGTTGGGGAATGGAGACTTCCAGTTTCACTTTCTACATTTCTGTATTACTTTACTGTTTCTAAGGAGGTACACAACAATTTTACATAATTAAAAAAACTAATGAAGATATATGCCAAATTTTAAGATAACTTTTTTAGAAAACTATTTAATAACCTGGGGGGACTGTTCATTGTATTCTTTTGAAAG
This sequence comes from Camelus ferus, assembly GCF_009834535.1. Classification (NCBI taxonomy): domain Eukaryota; kingdom Metazoa; phylum Chordata; class Mammalia; order Artiodactyla; family Camelidae; genus Camelus; species Camelus ferus. The sequence goes on along the minus strand of NC_045706.1, from coordinate 49,325,756 downwards.
GAGCAACATGCAAAATAGTAACTACAGTATGAGTTCAATAGATAAACTATATAGATCACTATGTGGAGACTAAAGTGTTATAAATACACCAAATATAAAAGGACTTTTAAAAAAATCTAGGTGGTGGGGTGATTATAGTGTTTTTTTAAAAATACTTTTCAGTACTTCTTAAATGTTCTATTATGACCATATTATTTTTATAATCAGAGCAATGTTATTTAAACAAATTGGCATGGACAGTATTAGTAGAAAATAGCCACATCTATTTCTCAACTTGTGTAGAGCCAGCAATACAGGTGAACACTTCCAACCCTGAGTTCAGGAAGTGCTTGGGTTATGGTAACCACTTTCCTTCCTATTTTTAGAAATACTTCAAGATTTAGTAGCAGTGGAACAGTCAAATCTTGGTTCACATTTAAAAGTGTACTCTGTCCTACTATATAAAAGATTTCATTGTAACTTTAAACAACCTATTCAGTAAAGGCTGGCAGAATTCTATCATTATAAAGTTTATTCAGGAGTCTCCCACTAGGTAACTCAGTTTGCCCTTGATTTTACTAATGCCTGTGGGATGGTGGCTAATCAAATGCTTTTATGTGCACTTACCGTGGAGAATCTATTCCACTATCTCCTGCCATGCTATGATTTTCTGTTCCTTCCAAGTGACTGAGTTCATTTTGGATCTCCTGAGCCAACACGGGCATATGTGAAGTGTTGAAAAGTTCTAACTTTTGTGTGAACTGTTTTCTCATTTCCTGATTCTGAGCACTCTGACTCCAGCTAGCTGGCTTCTTTCCTGTGTCACCAAGACAGTCTTGGAGAGTTTCAGCCTCAGAAGCAGCTTTCCTTGTGTTGCAGTAATCAAATACACTTCCATCGGCAGGTGATGAAGCCTGTACACATTTAGCTACACTGAGTTCCTCTTCATAGTTAAAACCAGACTGGGTCCCTGAACTGAAGACACAGCTTTCAGCAGAGAGATTAGGTTTTTGGCCTTCACCTGGGTTAGTGAGCAACCCAGTGGGTTTGTAATGTTCATTTCCTTCAAGCGCATGAGGCTCAGACCTACCTACATTGCTAATGTACCCAGTCAGAGACCTTTCAGTCACCTTTTGTTTCCCTAAGTGATTCCACTTGCTTCCCCCTGTAAAGGGATACTGAATGTGGCCAGGCAGCATTTGAATTAAGTTGTCATTCTCAGAAAAGTCATCCTCATCTAGATATAAGGAACTGCAGGCCCCATCATCATCTTCCACTTCCTTCTGATACAAGACCTGGTCATCATCAGAAAGCCCTTCATTTTCTGGACTCACAGTCTCTGCTTCCTGGACAAATACCTTTTTCATTACACTTTCCTCTGAGTCTCTGTCTTGTCTCTCGGGTTGTCTCAAATGGTTCGCAACAATCGGGTAATCTAAAAGACCAAGGTTTTGGAACTGGTGTATTGTTTTATCAACTAATCTACAAGCAGAGAATGCTTGGTCTAAGGAAGAGGAGCCTCGTGGTGGCAGGACATGCTGTGTTTCTTTTGTCTCTTCTAATGTGTCAAAGTGGGAATAACTTTTCCTCAAGACTTCAGGGATTGCCTTGTTTTCTCCACCATACACATCATATCTCAACATTCTTTCCCTGAAGGAACAGCATTTACTATCATTTTGCAAAACACTACATTGACAGCAATTTAAGAGGGGATCTCTAAAGTCATCGCTGATAGGTTTGACAGTAAAGTTAGTCATACAAATGGATTCTGCTCTCAATTTATCATTACACTGTTCTGCACATGGCTGTCTGGCTTCATTCTCAAAGATTCTTGAATCCAAAGACCCTGACCTTTGGAAAGGCTTTCCCTTTGGTGCAATCTGACTGGGTTTCAGATCACTAGTCTTCTGGATGTTGTACCCTTTGGTTATAGGGATCCCTCGGTGAGACAAACCCTGGAAAGGATTACTGATTTGCTTTTTGTAAAACAAATGAGAACCTAGCACTAATGGATTCTCATCAAGTGGTGTCTGAACTACTGCTTCATTTGGGCTTTTAATTCTGGGGATGGGCTGTGTAGCCGGGAGCTTGGGGTATTTCTCCCGTCTAATGCTTCCTGGTTGCGGCCCACTTCGCTGACTCCTGGTTTTGTGTCTTTCCCTATGAGACTGGCCCTGCCTTCGAGGCTTTATAGACCGGCCCTGCCTTTTCTTAATTCCCACTTTTGAAAGATACTTATGCCCAACTGACAGCATACCCGTGGAAGTGCCCTGGCTGTTATATTTCTTCTGCTCTTCGTATTTTTGCATTAGGACAGTATGTTTGGTTAAGTTGTCAACGGTCAGAATGGGATTGATTCGTTTGATTATCTCATGTTCAATGTCTCGAGGGATATTGTCCAAGTTATCTTCATCTCGGACAGGCCACTCTTCTGGTGGGAACTGAGCAGAGAAACTGCTGTACTCCGTTCTAGACTTCTCCTTTCTGGATATACTGCGCCAGAAGAGGCTAAAGCCAAACTTCTTGACTTTTTCCCTGTCTTTTCTGTGTGCCAAAGGTTTGGCGCTTTCACAGACCTGATTCTCCTCAGACACTGAAACTGCTCGATTCTGTACCAAAGATTTGGATTCTCCAAAACCTTTCTGGCCTTTGCTAGTCACTTCTGCAGCAGCCGGTGGTTCCTGTGCACCCTGAGTGCACACATCAGGGAAACAGCGGCAAGAGTGACAGTGGGAAATGGGGGCTGCATTTCCTTTGGCAAACTCTGCACAGCTCTCCACGTTCACCAAGTATGTGATGGAAGTTGGCATCCGGGGGCTTTCATCTGATAGGACTGTCTTATTTTCTTTGGGGGTTGCACTTGTGATGAAGTAAGTCTGAGGAGTAACTATGAAATATCCTTCTCCAGTATGATAAATCTTCCTTTCTTTAATCAGACTTCCCAGAGTAGTATAGAGAATATCTTGAGATGGAATTGCAGTGCCTAAAATAAACAAGCATTTTACATTGATAGATTCTGAATAAGAAACATTTTAATGAGTGAAATCAGTAGCTCAGAAGTCACCACACATATGCTTGCTGAATCCAAGCTAATTGGAACATAGTTAATGAATGTAATTAAAATGTGAAAGAAGCATTACCAAGAATCATAATTGAATTGAGTAACAGGAATATAATTTTGTCTACACAAAGGCATATGTCTAGGTTAATGATTAAGTAGAGAAAAAAATCTGAATTCACTCAAATACAAACACCAAGTTACACAACCTCATTATAAATTTAAGTGTTGACTAAGGAAAGTCCTGAGAGCAAACATAGAAGTTTTTGAAAACCACAATTTCATAGCTTAAATCTTAGTAAGAATCTAAAGAGAAAATGAAAACTAGTCTGTGCTTGGGCGAGGGCAAACTACCTGACATCTGGATTATGGAGGTTTGACAAACTGAGAAGGTAACAAAATAACTTTAAAAGAAATTCCCTTTCCAAATAGCAGGGTTGAAAACTATATTTACATTGTGAAAACAGTGTGTAAAATGTGTAACACCGGAAGAATACATCAACGTATCAACATTGGTTTCCTTGGGGGAATGGTGACGTGAGTGATTACTCTTCTATACTTTCTGGATTTTTCTACAATAAGCATAGTTTATGATGGGAAAGATAAAAATGCTCTTTGACACTCATGCATTTGGATACCACGCAGCTATAACAAGGATGAGATAGATCAATATATGCTCGTATGGAAAGATCTCCAAACTATGTCTTTAAGCTAAAAAAGTAAAGAAAGGTGCAAAGAGAATGTGTAGAATGATCCAATTTGTTATTTAAAAAGGATACACATATTCAAATACAATTTATGAAAGTATACATGAGAAACTATAAATGATAGAAGTTGTCACCTCTGGGAAGTGACCATTTAAGAATAGGACGTCAGGGGAGAAGATGAATGTTTTTGCACTCCTTTCTATAACATGTGACTTATTTGTTACCAGAAACATTATTCTTGAAAAAGTTAATTTGGGAAATAAAAGAAAAACTCATATCAAGTTTATTGAGGCAGGCCTTTCTATGACAAGGCTCTAACATAAGATTCAATCATAGAAAAAAATGGGAGTATCACCCAGTTCATTTACGTGTTTAAGATGACATAAAAAGAAACCAAACACATGCAATGAACTCAGAAAGAAAAACTCATTACCCTACCTGGGTAATGTTTCATCAGATGTTCCAAGAGTGTCTCCTGTGTTACCACAATCTGAGCTGCATTCATATCGGATACTGCACAGCAAAGAACTTCAGCCAAAGGTATAAACTGAGATTGAGCTATTGGATTCATTTGCACCGGAAAGACATCACCTAAGTTGGAGATTAAAAAAAAAAAAAAAAGGAAAGGTGAAAAATTTGATACACTATAAAATGTTTGGAATTAGTGAACAAGAGTAAAAACTGAATAGCAGGTGGAACTGCTCCTCTTTCACCAGTCCTTACTCAGATTCTGCCAACATGACATGTGCGATGATAGAAACTACAGAAGAAAAAGGCTGTATGTTATGACCTCTACTTTTAAGAAATTTGTAATATTTGTCACTACTTTATAAGCAAGAGATCGTTTCCAAATGAAAGGCACCAAGTGCTACCGGAGTTCAGGTCTCACAATGCTTATGCGGCAATTCACATCTTTCAAAGCATTTTTTCATATTAGCTTCTTGAGACAGGCACAGAGGAGATTATTATTTCTTTATTTAAAGTATGTAAAACAATAGAAAGCTCAAATAATTGAGCCCAAGGCCTAAAAGCAAGTAGTGACAGAAATAGATCTTCTGACTCCTGATCCAGTATTTTCATCATTCCGCATTTTCCTGACTGGAATGATTAGGAAAATTTGAAGAAGGAAAAGGCAGAAGTCATTTCCAATTTGCAAGAATACATGGAGCAAAATCATGGTGCGAGGGAAGTACAAAGTACACAAGAGGCGGCTAGAGTTATCTTGGTTGGAGAGAGTTTAAGGGTAATATCAGACCAAAGTGGAAGATAAGGCTAGAAAAAAGAGCTAGACCATATTGCCTTTCCTCTTTGCCAATGTATTAAATGTTCTTCTTATAATGCCATTAGGTTGAGTTTTAGATTCTCTGGACACTCAAGGGAACCCCTCAGTTATTGGAAAGGAAGGACTAGGACTCAGGAGAGAGATCTGGGAATCAACCAATAGGGATGAGAGCTGAAGCTCAGGCGTAAAACAAATTCTTTAATAGACGAGTAAAGAAGAAAGCCAAGGAACACTTAACTGAGGGGCTACCTACATTTAAGAGATAGTAGAAATAGGAACTCATAAAAGACAGAAGGCACAGTAATGAAGGCAGGAGGGAGAGAACAAAGAGTAAGAGGAAAAAAAAAAAACCCTTCAAAATGAATAGCCAATCAGTAGAGTCAAGTGCTTGAAAGAGATCAAAAAGTTGGAGAAAAGGCAACTGGATTACTTGATTGAAACAAGGTGACATTGGTGACTTTCAAGAGAATTGTTACCACAGGAAAGAACAGATATTAAATGTCAGATTGAAGGGAAGGGAGTTGGTGAGAAAAAACTGAAGTTAATGGCTCTTCCTCCTAGAGCAGGGTTTCTCATCTTCGGCACTTTTGACATTTGGGGCCAGGTGCAGGGTGACCAATTGTCCCAGTATGCCCTGGACTGAGGGGTTTCCCAGGACACAGGATTTTCAGTGCTAGAACCAGAAAGTTGAAGGCAAACCAGTATGGTTGGTCACCCTAGCCAGAGAATTATTTGTTGTAGGGGGCCGTCTTGTGCATTGTAGGATGTTTAGTAGTGTCCTTGACTTCTAGATGCCAGTAGCATTTCCCACAGTTGCAGCAAAAATGTCTCCAGACATTGCCGAAAGTCCCTGGAAAGAAGGAGTTGGGTATGGGGGCCAAAACTGCCTCAATTGTAAACCACTGTTCTAGACCATTTTTTGGAAAAAATCTGATTGTCAAAGAGGAGAAACAGAACACAAACTACAAAGGAGTAGGATCAAGTGAATGTTAATGTGTGTGTGTATGCTGGGATTTTCTTAAAATCTCTGCACATTTGGATGCAAAAAGGAAGGGCTTTTTGGAGATGACAGAAATGATTCTGAGAGAGAGGAGACCAATAAAACAGCAAGATATCCCAAAGGAAGGGAAAGGGAAAATGTACAAAAGGCACAGATAAAAGAACTATATTAGAAATGAGATAAATATTACTTCATCTGAGATATGAGAAAATAGAGTGGCAGAAGACCAGAAATATCTTGAGGCATAGGGTGAAAAAAACATTAGTACAGCAAGGTCATCTGATCTCCATGAAGTTGGGGAGAACTAGGAATGGGAGGAGGAAAAAATGGGAATGAGGAGGTGAAGAGTAGAAAGGGAGTTTGAACAGTTAGTCTCAGAGTACACTAGGACACTGAAAAATGAATACAAAGATTATGAAGGAGCCCCGAGTCTCAAGGCGATTTAAGTGTGGTGTCTGGTAGATGAAGTGGCAGTTGGGAATAGAAAAGGATGAGAGTCAGGGAGGCCAACAGTGCTTCTAAAACTTCAGCGTGCATATGAGAATCACCAGGGGATTGTGCTAATGGGCAGACTCTGATTCAGAAGATCTGAACCTGAGCCTATGATTCTGCATTTCTAACAACCTCCCAGGTGATGTCCATGCTGCTGGTCTGAGTAGCACCAGTGTGTTGACATCCATAGTATCAGCTGAAGTAACTAATCATTCAACAAATAAACATGGCCCTAGGGCTGCATAGGAGTCAACTGTAGCCAGAGGGAAGCCAAAATAGTTAGAAAACCTGGCTATACCCTGCAGTTGACTTTCCCAGTGACAATGAAAAAGCCAATACATTGCACTGGTTGTTGAGGGGGAAGGAAACTGATGAGGAATGGCCAAGTGTAAAGGGTTGTAGCTAAAGCTGGTCAGTGGCTCACAGGACTTACCGCACGAAAGATAAAGGACTTCCATCAGGAACCTGATAAGCAGTTTGCTATTAAAGATCACATTGCTCTGTTTCCTTGTTTACTTACACGTCTCTATTTGGAAGGCTGGGGCATCTTTGACCTTGGAAGGTCGCAACACAGGGGAGAATTGCTGTCTGCTTTGGCAGCCTAAGGAAGGCTCTCCTCTTGGCCTGCTTGGTGCTGTCCCATTGGGTGATGCTAAGATACCTATAGCATTCTGAGAAGCTAGGATGAATGGCTAATTAAGTAGCATTTCAAAGGGCAGTGATAAGAGATGATGCTATGAAACTTAATGTCCGAGTAGAATGTTAACTGACCTAAAACTCAAAATCCTCCTAGAAACTCTACCTCTGAGCTAGGCTGGTAAGCCTTTCTCCCCATCTTCGTTCCCTCTTTGCTTTTCCTTTTTCCCTCTGCATCTGAGATTTACTTTCTTCTCTTTCCTCTCCCTCCTCAACCTGGCCAAATACAGAATTAAAGTACAATTGCACATATTTTTTTGCTTCTTAAACATATTTAACTCTATGTGCTTAATTTAAAACAAACATATATCTCCTTCCCATCTTCCAAGAGAGTCTAAGTGACTTTTTTCTTGTATGTGATCTTAAATTGATTACCTGCCCCACTTCATGTGGACTTAGAAGTCCTTAATTCAAAAAGGGAGGGGGGGAGGTCTCCTCTCCTAGAAAGTTAAAGACTAGAGTATTGGAGAAGCGGGCAAAATCTGAAAACGATATGCTCAACCGCATAATAGGCACTCAAGCCTCACCTCAACTCTAGTGTACACCCAGTTACTTTGAACTTTTAGATAGGGGTGGGAAGGATAGAGATTAAAACAGAGATGAGTGGCTTAGAAAAGCAGTGCATGTCTGGTGCTCCTGCTGCGCCCCCTGCTGGTGGCTTCCCATTTCTGTGCAAATGAAACAAGGAAGCTGTACTGGGGTCCAATAAAGGGTCTCCAATGAACCTTTGGGCTAGACTTGAAGCAGCCCATTTGCTAGCTCAATCCTTAAGCGTGTTTCCTCTTTCCATGGGAAAATGAATAGTCAAAATAGATTTTTCATGGGGCTGAGGGAAGGGATGCATGGGATGTTCCTGTACATTTCTTTGCAATCCCTTGTATACCTATAATTACTTCCAAGTAAGTTAAAATGTACTTTTCAGAAAGCACTACTTTTAGTTACCAAGCAGAAATGTATGAGAAAGAGAAGCTCTTTCTTACATTTTAAAAACCCCAAACTTTTTGTTAAAGAATCCTTAAACTGCTTGCCAAATCCAAAGACATATTTAGAAATTTTCTTCATAATTCCTACCATAGTGTGGGGATGTGTATTTTAAAAGAGTAAATAAATCTCCTACCAACTAGAAAGACAAATGCCCTCTCTTCTTTTTAAAATTACTACAACTATGTGTCAACTGCCTTTCAGAGAACATGTTAAGTCACATTTAACGTCTGCTGTGGAGCTCCCTCTAAACAAAGCCTAGAGAAAGCTTCTCAGTACATTTCCTTCACAGCCGTTGCTAAGATACGTCTTCAGGTGCATAAATCATCAAGAGTTTTTTGTGCAGGAAAGCAGAGGGAATCCTGACATGGGAATATTTGTGACAGATGTGGGAATGATTTTCGAGCAGCAGCCATAGTTTGTTTCAGTTACTTTTGCACTTGGGTTTCTGGAATGCAATAACTCTTACAGAGTTTTTCACCAAATATTAAATTTCTGTGTAAAAGATGCCATGTATAGAAATAAGTAGATTTCACAGTAAGAGAAGGCTAGCCCTTGGGCTTTACCCTCCACTACTGCGGAGTAATTGACAAGCACCCTTAAGTCCAGGCCCGCTGCAGACCTCTGACCCTTGAGCTGAGCAGGGATCAGAAGACTAGGAGAGCCTGTGGGCCAGAGTAAACAGTTCACAACAATGTTCTCTCTGTTTACACAGTCTTGTACTCTTGGGGGCTGTGGAAATGGGAAACATGTTTATGCTCAAAGACTGGTTTCACAAAAAATACCAACAAAGTAGAACCATACAGAGTAGCGCCTGCTACATTTAATGCCACCTTTTCTGCAAGGACATTTCCATTGCTACTGTGCTGTACCCCCAAAGGATTTAGTTGGTATATAATATTTTTTAATTCCCAAATTATGAGGTAAAATATATGAGGTTTTTTTTTAATTATTCTTTAAAATTCTACTTTTCTAGGAAAGAAAAAAACAGGGCAATGCAAATTAAACATATGTAGCATGTAGATACCCAGTGAGCAAATGAAAATATGGAGCTCTTAACTATCGAAAGCCAATGACATCCAGTACAGTCCAGAGCAGACCCCTCATAGCTTGGGATCCTAGAATTGTGACTAGCATCAGTCTCTTGTGTGATAGACATAAATTCACATAACCCCAGGCAATCAATTTCTGCTCCCGGGTGCCTAGTAACAGTGGCCTAGAAAGCCCCTGGCCAATAGGAGCAGAACAATGGAGGTATGGCCTGTTCCTGGAGTTAGTGATAATAGCTCAAGAATCTGGTGCCATCAAAGACCACATCAAAATTCTGAGGAAAAGGAGGTGGCATCTTCATGTCAGGACACGAAGTTCCTCTAGAAAAATACCCTATCCTGGCTGTTGTCTAACCGTGAAGAAGAGTGGCTGGAAGAGCTATTTCCTGGACAATTCATGAGGTGCGAATACTCATGCCCCAAGGTGAAAACAGCAAGAAGTACATTCATGACAAATACGGACACAGCAAGACTGCCTTCCACCAGACCCAGAGAAGGCAGCTGGCGTAGCACCAGCACACCTCCCCCAACCAAGAGCCGCGGTACTGGAGGAATCTTCAACCCGGGACACCAGACTCCTAAATCTGCCAGCTACAGATAATCAGTTGGAAGTTTTAATAAAACTAAAACAAGCCTAAACTTTGTATTCTCCAAGTGAGAAAGGCAGAACCAAAATTAAGTTACAACCTGCCTCTCCCAAGCCTGTATTTGCTTTATCCACTGGGCGTTGGTGGGGGGGAACCCTTCAAAAAAGCATCTTTATCAAAACTGAGTGTTTATCTTGATATCTGAACGCTCCTAAATGTCAGGGACAAAATTAAAGCTTTACATAAAAACTTTACCTTTAGGGGAAAAAAATTAACTTACCATGCAATATTTACACTTATCTTATGCTTTTAAGGCACCGAAACAAATTCCAAGAGGGCATTCTCATGGAATCTAAACTCTGAGTTTTTTCTAAAGGATGGTTAGAAAAACTCTTTCATTTTAATATACAGTGCTTGAATTTGATTTTAAGATCCATAAGAAAGTGTGTACAAATACACAAAAAAAGAGGAAATATTTCTTTGGCAATTTGGAAAGCATTCACAACAGAACTTTTAGTGTTACACTAAAACGTCAATTTGCCATAAAATTAAATTCTAGGAAAAACTAATCCTAGCATTATTTATTTCATATTTAAAACACAAAATTTTCTCTATTTTAAAAATGTTTAGTCCCCTATACAAGTGTGTTTATAGACTCTGTGCTAGGCAGTCTGCCAGAAATTCATGCATTATTGACCTTCAAACAGTTTAACTGAGACACTCAAACTCAGCTAATTACCCGGACACATGAAATCTGAGAGGATCTTTCTGGGCGCCTGTATTGAATCACACTGTGGGAAAAGTATCGTCTACATGCAGTAGAGATGACAATAGAGCATGAATAAAACAGCCTGCAGATACACCCAGGCTTAATAAAAAGGGATGTTTTGTTCTATGTAATCCAAGAAGCTTCCCTGATTCTAAATTGCACTTTTATCCAGTACTGAATTTCCAAATTTCTTTAAGATTAAAATTAATCCTGAACTTTTAAAAATGAAAGTACTCTGTAACAATGTATGTCTCATCAGAGATTAGACACTGGGCAAAAATTTCCATGACTTTAAATAATTGGATCTATTGTGTTATAACCTTAAATAGGTTCAGAAAACCAAACAAAATGGGAACAAAAAGAAGAAAGATTTCAGGCTAGCAAAACCAAACCCCTCTCCGTGTCTCCCTTTTATTTCAGTAAAACAAAAGAACGCAAACACTTTCCTTCACACTGAAAGACAAAAGAGTACCAAGACTCAGAAACTGGCTGTACATCTAAGGGTAGCTGGGTTATCTATGATGGAAGCTGAAATTCCTTCTCAAGCTCAGAGAGGTTTATTTTGAACTCCCAGACAAATGGCTCCCCTCCCTTCTGGGAAACGCCCTCTGTTGAAAAGCTAAAGGCTTCCCTCAGAAGGCCAGGCTGTTCAACAGCAGGAGTCCTTAGTGCTATCCTCTTTAACAGACACACTTCAAGCTGTCAGGATTAGGAAATTAGAGGCCCCTTGCTTTCAAGTGATATAGCCACTGATGTTGACCAGCAGTTGAGCTGCAAAGGTCTTGGACCGTTTATGACAGAGACCTCACAATTGGCTTGTCACAGCACATGGATATGCCTGAAAAGACAGAGTTGGCCCTTTCAGGGAGCAGCCTTCCCCCCACGGAGATACAGGGACACCTGGCTGGGAGGGAAGGATGTGAATGACTGGAACCAGATGATTTCTTTTAAAAAATGCTAAAATTCATTCACACTTGGTCCCGAAGTTCTTCAGGCCCTGTGGGGCCCTTCCCTAACCTCTATTCCTTTCACAGCTTCCTCTTTGGTTGTTAATGACTATACCCAGGTGTGTTAGTTTTCTAAGGCTGTCAAAACAAACTGGTGGCTTAAAACAACACAGTATCTCACAGGTCAGAAGTCTGGTGGTTTCCACGGGTGCTGCTGCTCACTGCTTGGGGCTGGGCTCAGGGCTGCCCTTGGATGCTCTGGGGGAGAATCTGCTTCCATGCTTGTTCAGGTTTTCGGCAGAACAGTTCCTTGTAGTTGTTGGACTGAGAACCGAGCTCCCCGTTCCCTCAATGGCTGTCAGACGGGAGCCTCTCCTCAGCAACTTAAAGTCACCTGCATTTCTTGTCATGTTGCCCCCTTCATCTTCAAACAGCCTGGAGTCTTTTTCACACTTCAGTTCTCTCCGACTTGCCTTTCTGTTGCTTCGATTCTGCTTCCAGCCAGAGCAAGTTCTCTGCTTTTAAGGGCTCATGTGATTAGATTGGGCCTACCCATATCATCCAGGGTAATCACCCTGAAGTCCATAAGCTAATTACATCTGCCAAGTCCTTTTTGCCATATTAGGTAACATAGTCACAGTTTCCAGGGATTTGGATGTGGACATCTTTGGGGGCCATCCTGCCTACTGCAGCAGGTAGGTATAAGGGTTGGGGCAAGGAAAAGCTAAGGAAAGAGGCACAGGTTGTAAACTTCTGCAGTCCCTGTGTCTCCTTAAAATGGCTGTGCAGAAAAACATCCTTTCTTTGCCCTCCAGGGAAATCTGAGGCTGACTTAAGATGAACCCAAGATTGTGGAGTCTGCAGAGGCAGGGCCAGTGACTGACAGCTCTCACCTCTGCTCAGCATCACAGTGATGAATATAAAATACCACTGTACAAAACTGGGGGTATTTCAGCACCAGGTTGCTGTTTGAGTAGTAACAGATAAATAAAAGTCCCTGTAATGACCTTTAATGAAGAAGCTGTTCTTTATAAACACATAGTCTTCACATTACAAATGAACATTTACTGGAGGTCAAGCCATCTGATTTGGGTTCTAATCCAAGTTCTGTTATGAGGTGCTGAATAAGCCACCTCTGCACTCTGGGTCTCAGCTTCCTTGTCTTAAATGTGGAGCTGAACTAGATCAGCATTTTCCAAAATGTGTTCTGTGGAAGTCATTCCATGAAATGCTTTGTAAGAAATTGGTCCCAAAGCCCAAATGTTTAAGAAACGTGGCTTGAGTCACAGGGACATTGTGAAAGGCTCTAGGAACTGTAACTGAAAACCTAACTTATTTAACCCAATACTTGCCAGTCATATCTGGCAACAGTCCTTTTTCTCCAATATCTAATATTTCCCTTCAGGTATGTCTTCACTCCATTCAAACTGGCCTCTCGCTGAATAGTCTGTACTTTCTCATCTTGACGACCTTGTGCCCATTTCCTCCACCTAAAGGACTCTTCCCCACATCTCAAAATCCTGTCAGGAAGACTGTCTCAAATGCTGACTTTCCCATGAATTGTTCTCTAATCCCACCCATTCGAGATACAGTCTCCTTCCTACATGGACTATTTAAGAAATACTTAATCCGTGGCTGCCATGGTATGACATCAGTCACTCATAACACACTGACACTGTAACAGGGCAGTCCTTCAATCATTCCTTATCCTGCACATATTTATTGAGTGCCTACTATATGGCAGTTAGTGGGGATACGACAGTGAACAGGACACAGTCCTCGCCCCCAAGGGGCTCCTAGTGGAACAGCAGCAGCTGGAGGCAATCATAATCCAACATGAGGGCTACAACTGCTAGGACTGGAAGTCAGTATTCCTGGGTCCCACTCCTGAATGCCATTCTCAGAAGTTTGTGGATGCCTGAGCACGACCGTCATGAGGAAGATGAGCCAGACTTGTCCCTTTGGGGCCTCAGGGCACCTAAGGCATCAGAAGATAAGAGAGTCCTGGAATTGGTCAGGCAGACCTGGACTCAAATCCTCCACTTCCACTAACTGACTACGAGCCCTCTTTGAGGATTCATCATTGACTCTTCAATACAAACAACAGTATTTGGTTCAAACGTTATTCTGGAGAAACATCCAAAGTACACATCAGTTCTACTGATATTAGCACTCTCTAACTTTTCTTCCCAAATTAAGAATATTAATCTTGATTATCACTTGTTCCATGTCGTTATTAGTACTTCGAGTGCTTCTTGTAGGGCATGGTTCTGCGCATGGATGGATTTCTTAGCCAATCCTGACGTTCCTTTTCCCAACTTCCACAGCTGGCTTGACCAGACACCAGTCGTGACCATGACTTTTCCCCCATCTAGGAGAAGACAATGTATGTTTGGTAAAGCTGACTGCTAGCCTTGCCTTCTTCCAGTAATACTTTATTGTGACCCCTTGTGGCAGAAATTGTAGACTGGCACATTCAACCCACATTCCCAGTCACCTTTTTCTTTGCCTTCCTCTTGAGTGTGGAGCCAGAAAAGTGTATTATGGACTCAATTTTCCAGCCTCACTTAAAACCAGGCACATGTGACATCATGGTGGTCAATGAGATAGAGGTGGCCCTACGCCACTGCCAAGAGAAGAGGCCTCACAAAGGAAAGGCCTTTCCTCCATCTTCTACCTTTTCATTCCTGAGTCTTTCTTCCAGCCTGGGTCCTGAAGAGGTTGCAGTCACCTTGTCACCATGAGGTGAAAAGCATGATATCAAAAGACTATCCACTAAGGAAGACAAAGCAGAAAGAAAGAAAGAGCCCAGTTGTCTGATGGCCTTGCTGAGCCACTGTGCTGGCCCTGGGGCTGCCTACCTCCAAACTGACTGTGATGAGACAAATCTACCCCTCATGTGTTCATGCCAGTTTTAGAGGGCTTTCTATAATCTGCAACAAAATACATCTCTGACCAAGGGACTTACTCAAGGACATTTGACATTCATCTCCTCATATTTTCTGCTGTGGGCAAAATGCCTGTCTTGCTTAGGGCTTGATTAAGCTTCTGGATTTTATACCGGCCGGATGCTTTTATTTCCACGCCTTAACTGCTCTGAAGCTAGAACACCACACTGATGGGTATTTACAGAAAAGGTGTCAGGGCTCCTGCTACTTTACCCATATCATGTTAAGTCAGGGGCATGCCATGAGAAGAATGAGATGCAGAAGTTTTGGCAGTATTGCTAATTTTTAACTGTTTGGGGAAATCTTACTAAAAAGGTTACAATGGGCACTCTACTCTAGATGAGGAAGAATATCCTTATCGCATGTAGAAATCACAGAGGGGAAGACAAGAACTGTCACAGCTGTTACAGCTCAATCTCAAAAAGGCATCTACAGTTACAGCCCTAAGAACAGGATGCCCTCCCATCTCTCCTGAGAGGAAGCCTATGAAATAGGGCCAGTAAGTCAGTATCACTGTTAACATCAATGTAAGATTAACTCAGGATTTAAAGAGGCAAATAATTAATAACCTCACTTATATTTGAGGGGTGAGTAACCCATCATTTGTTAAAGAAAGCTGTCTTCAGTCCTGAAAGAGCGCAGATCCACCCAGGCCCCAGGTCTCCACGTCTGGGCTGTGTAGTGGTGGATCCAGCCCAGCAGAGGCCTCCTGCTCCAGAGAGGACTAGGTTCTGGAGTGTGAAGAGAGCTGGGAGAGAGCTCTAATTTGCATCATGAGATAAACACACATAATGCTGCCTTTTACTCCAGGCTGCACACGCGCGCGCACACACACACACACACACACACACACACACACACCCCCAAAAAGCATCACAAGATTGCAGCCTTGCTTGCTCCTCTCCTACTAAAGGAGGTGGGGGTTGAGTGACTCAGAATAATGAACAGGATCTGCCCAGAATCCAGGGAGGCTAATCTGTGCTTCCCCGTGCCCCCCAGCAGGGCTGCTCTGCCGGGTCCACCACCCTCTCTGCCCCTCTGAACCACTCTTGCCCCAGTCTGGAAAGCAACACTGAGTTTCTGCATCCATGCTCTCTTTCACTTCTCCCAGTCTGCTTTGCTCCAGCTGCTTTCAAGTTGGTTATAGACTCTTTTGGCCTCCTGAAATATTAACTATTAAAAGATAAAAGCCACTCTGGGGATACCATTCATGTAAAAGTATTTCACTAAGAAGTACTTTTAGGCTGTTAGAAACTTTAAAGACATAAACTTTTTTTATTTTTAGATTGTGAATTCCCTTTTCTTCAGCACAGAAGGCTTCATGTTACATCTGGGCAGATGTGACTGCACCTCCACAGGACTTTAGTGCCTTAGGAATGAAATGTAGAGTTCACCACCCTAAGACATCTTAAAAGAGGCTGTAGGTCATGCTTAACATCAGCGGCTCTGGTCTTTACATGTGAGCGTCATCTGGTCACTGCTTCTAGGAGCCGACCACCTACTTCACACGAAGCCATCCATTACCGCACCTTTGACCCAAGGCAGCCAGGCCTTTTCTCAGATTACATTCTGGGAGAAAGAGTGTAGGTTTGTACACATGATGTGGTGAGGCTGTCCAGGCAGAAACCAGTGGGACCCATCTGCAGAGATTCCCTGACCTCTCCCTTTGCCGTCCTCACAGTCGTGGTTCCCCAACCCCACGCAGAACAAATGCACATACTCTTTCTTGGGTTTCAGCCCAGAAAACGGGCTCTAACATATCTTTTAAGTACATTGCTTCTAGCTTACTGCTTCCCTAGCTCCTTCCTCTTCCTTTTTAGGAGTCTAAGACTGCCATTCTCTATTTACTCAAGAAATAGCCCTTCTACCAAGGGCTGAACTGACAGTACTCCCATGACCCACACACGGAAGGTTTTCTCATCGCTTGCTCACTCAGCAACCCTCTTGCCCAAGCCACCTCCTCCCCTTCCCACTGCCACTTCACACTTTAGCCTGGCACCGAAGCTCCGATATGGAAGCAAAGACAATTCTTGTGGAATTGCCTGGAGCTGCCTGGGTCATGGGAGTCCTGCATCTGTTCTGCTCCCAACGTGGCCCAACGGAGCAAACTGTTAGCAAGAGAAGCAGAATCTTTGACTTGGAAGAGTTGGGGCTTTCTGGATAAACATTGCTGCAAACTTGGGATTCTTAGTGAGGTTAATTTAACAAGTATAGAATGAGAGGACTAGAGAGATTTACCTAAATCTGAAGGTGCGTTTACATTTCAAGGGAAAGTGAGGCCTGAGACCATGGAGTTGGCTCTAGGTCATAAGAACTGGAGTCACCAGGTTGCTCTGGCCCCTGCAGAGATGTGTTTATTTTCCAAAAGGTTAGAGGGAGAACCCAGGATCCTTTCCAGCCTGTCTCCATGCAACAAAGATTTCCCGCCTTCCATCTGGGAGAGAAGGAAGCAGTTGCCTTTCTCCTGTTTGTGAGCAAAGAAAATTCATTTTTTTCTATCCCTCACCTATGGCGTGTCTGACCACCCATGCTGGAGATTTTTCCGTCTGGCTTTCGTCACATTGCCCCAGTGGTAAGCACTGAGGCAAGGGGTGCTGATGCAGTTATAACTACTTCCATAATAATATTATTTGTATTACTGCATAAATTAATAACTAATCTGCTCCTGACCTAGAATACCTCATGAGCATTGAGAATAAAGTTGGTAAGGATGAAGACTAAAAGCCCAACGGGCATGGTGACAAGGATGATGGGCGCCTGTGTGTCCCGTGGTTTGCTGGGAGAGACAGATGAGAACTCCGAGGCTGGTTAGCAGGATTTAAAGAGGATCTGTGTGAACGAAAAGCACATCTATTGAAAGTATCAGGAAGTTTGTCAGCCAGGTGTTAGGAGATAGGCTTGGAAAACACAGCCCTAATGGCACTTTTGGATTTTGCTCTCATCCTCTGGTTGGGCCGGAAATTCTTAAAGGTAGGCTTTAGGTGGGACAAGAGAAGCTTAGGTTGTTCTCTGGCACAGGTGAGAGGAGAGGGTCTAGGACTGCAGAGCTAAGCGGCCCAGTACCGCAGGGAAGCAGTCTGGACTGCTATCTTGGAGACACTTCTCTGCTCCTCTCTGACCCTTAACTCCTTTTCTGCCCTAGCTGATCTTCCTGTTTCAGAAGGCACCACCCTAGTCCCTTTATACGGCGGAAACGGGAGTGGACGAGAGACTGGAACAGTGATGGCTCTATTGGATACCAGCACGGTGTACCTATGTGGAGAGGAGACACGGCGCATGGGTAAGTGGAGATGCTGAGGAGTACAGAGCGAAACCTCACTGAGTGAACAGAAAAGTCCTGGAGCCTTCTCATATAGGCCAGATGGGGGAAAAGGGAGGGCCATTCTAACATGCCACGTGCAGCCTGCATTTTGCCTCCCTCTGCATTCCCCACAAGGGGGGAAGCAGCTTCTCCCCACAGCTGTGACTTTTATCGCTGTAAATGCTGACTTTAACTGCTAGGAGTTTGTGCAAAACTTTGCAGTGGGGAAAAAAAGAGAGTTTAAAAATGGTTTGTGTCGTTTTCCATGCTGCTGCATCTGAATATATGGCAGAAATTGATTTGGATGTTATACGCTTGTCATAACTGCTCCAGAGGGATCATCTCATCTCAGTTAGAGAAAGACACAAAAAGAAGTGTAATGGGACACACTTGCTTTTTGCCACCTGTGACTGAAATGGATGCCTCTTAGCCCTAAGGTCTGGCAAATGAGAAAACTGCTGGCTTCTTACCATCAAACTGGAGGCCTGAAATCTTATTGGACTCCAGGTGTGGGATACAGAACAAGTTCCTGTGCTGGATTGTGGCCACAATGTTTGCCTTAGGAAAGGTAGTAGGCCAAGAGAGCATGAGAAGGGAGGCAGTTTCCAGTTTAAGGTATACCTTAGGAGTCTTTGATACGGTTACTAGGTATGTGCCTTTTTGAAAGAGGCTTTCAAGCCTGCTAATGAGCTCTTGTGGAAAACAGATTACCCCCTAGTAGATCATAAAGTTGTGGGTTAACTCTATGACTGACAGGTAAAAGGAGTTTTTAAAGAATCCTTGCACGAAAGGAAAGGCCCGATAGCTAGGCAGCGTTTCAGCTTTGCACAAGAAAGGGGCAGCTATACCTGCTGCTGCCCCAGGCAAGGAAAAGCAGCTGGCTTTTGGGAGGAAATTAGAGGGAATCCTAGATTCACAAGGTTTCCTTCAATTGCCTGGGCCTGGCTCACTGATGCCTATTGTGGTTTTAAGCTCCGTTAAGCTGAAAACAAGTGTGGTCTCCCTGCTCCGCAAGCAGAACTCAGACCCTGAAACTGTTGATAGGCACACTTTTGTGGTGTGAGCTGTGGAAACGGATCATCAGTGCTGGTGCACCTGCCTGGATCACACACAGAAGCCTGTGGAAAGGGCTGTTCTCTGAAGAGGCCATGGCTGATCAGGAAAGCCTGACTGTTTCCTGGCAGGATTCCTAGGAAAGCTGCAAGACAGAGGAAGGTCAAAACACAAGGAGTGCAGCCCCTCCACCTACTCGGGTAGAGGGACAGACTAAAGCAGATGAGACTGTGGGCCCCCTCTTGGGAAGATCTCATTACTGTTGGCTTTTTGGATTCAGCGTTTCTGAGTTTTGCAGCTGGGCAATTTGTGCCTTTTTTGGTTCTGGCAGAGGTCACTCAACAATCAGCTGCTGGTCTGACTCACTTTTCACCTTACACTTCAGTGAGGTAGCTTGATGATTCAATGCAGCTGTCGTCAGGGAGGGCTGCTCCTCTCTCCAGCTTTTTCACTGGGTCACTGTCAGGACAGTAAGGGTGGGGGGCTTGTTTCCAAAAATCTATTTCAAAAAAATTAATTCAGAACTCTGCCTTAAACATTCTCCTGGATACAATGTATGCTTCTCTCTGTACCCTAACAATAATCCCAGGTCAGCTTTCCTGAAAGGGGTCTTAGGAGATTTAGACTGAATAATTCTGTTTGAATTGTGTGAAAACGTTCTGTGAGGAGGCTTTCTGCCTCTCTTGCACCCAACCCTTCTGGGTGAGAGGGGAGGATGTTGGAAGAAACCTGTGAAGTAATAGTAATGAGGCTCACTGACTTCGTAACAATGGAAGAAAAGCAAAAAGCAGGGCCGCAAGAAGGGAGATGGAGGGTGGGGGCAGGGGTTAATGATCTGTGTTGTTTGGAATCTGCTCTGGGACCCTCCCCCCACAATGAGAACTCATCAGTTGCTCTCCCCACAAGCTGCCCTGCGCCCCTTTCCTAACCACTCCCCAATTCAAACTGACCACTCACTGCCTGACAGCTGACCAGACAGGAGGGGACAGTCCCAGCTCCTGCGTTTTCCATGCAGAACACCTCCAGATGACAACCACACCTCAGGGACAGATGAACTGGTGTCATGAGCAAGCAGGACTGCCTGAAACTGAACTGAAAGCAAAAACTGGACTGACCTGAATCTTTTGGGCTGAAGGGTAGAGTCCCAAAAGTTATCAACTAGTGGGAGGCCCCATTAGGGATCCTGCCCACTTGTGCTGACTAATTGATGTGTTGTCCCTCTTGGGGGCCCTAGTAATTGTAAACTCTTTGTTTCCAGGGGTGCCATGTAGGCCCTCTGGGGCTGTATGTATGAAAGGCAGGCATTAAACACCAACTTACACTGGAGGTGGTTATCAGAAATTTTCAAGTCTTTAAGGAAATACCCTAGGTAGACCAAGGAACCCTCAGACGTGTACTCTGTGGGAAGCTTACCTACAATATGAGTTATTCCATTAGAAAGGTGGTATGAAATTTATTCTTCACTTTAGCTGAAGTGATTCATGACCCTGTCTCAGCCTCAGAGGCATTCTGGCCAGCTTCAACTCACTGGGGCAAGTTATAGGTTTCTTTTTTGCAGGACATGGCAAAGTCTGTGCAAAATATTAATATAGCCAGCTCTACCTGGGTGTATGCCTCGGGCCAGGTAGGCAAAGTTAATACAGAAACCTGAGAAAGCCACCAGGCATTCTAAGGTATAAACCTTTATGATAAATGAGATTTGTTCAACTGACTAAAACCAGGAAGAGCTTTGGAGGCTGAGATTAAGACCAATACAGTGGGACTGACCTCATCCTGCCCTTGAAGTCTTCCTGGGTAAAAGCGTTGTTTAAGACAAACCCAGTGGATTCAGTTCTTGCCCCCACTGCGGATTAGAACAAAATAACCCATGGAATGGCAGATGATCAGGAAATTTACCAAGAGCCAACTATGGAGAAACACAAGAGGTGGGATCATAGGGTAGAGAGAAAACAGTTTTGTATTTCTGCAGAGTTTGGGCTTTTTGAATAAATTTGCTGAAAATTTGGGATCCTGGACTAAGAGCAAATCTTAGAAAATTAATTTGCAACTGTATAGATAGGGAACTCCAGATAGATTCACCCAGCTCTGGAGGTATGTGTTTGTATTTCAAGGGAAAATGAGGCCCAGGACCTTGGAGACATCTCTAGGTCAGAAAGCTGGAGCTTATCTGACCCCTGGAGAGATGTGTTTACACTGCAAAAAGTCAGCAAGCCCAGAATGCTTCCATCCTGTCTCCGAATAGCAAAGGTTTTTCTCCTTTCTGGAAGCAAACAAGGGGCAACTGACTTTCTCCTGTGTATAAGCAGAGAAAGTCCGTCTTTCTCATTCCCACGCCTATGGAATGTCCAGCCACTTGTGTGGGAGGTTTTTCCAACTGCTTCTCATGGAGTTGACCCCAGGACTGATGCAGTTGCTATGTAAGTAAAAAGTAATCTGGTTCCACTTTGGGGTGTGAGTGCAAGGAACTCCGTGGACCACTTCCTAGCAAAACAAAGCTGGTGGCAACTATAAAACAACTATTCAAAGCCTCTGGAAATTCTTCTAAGAGCACACACCAGACAAGGAAACATTTATTCAAGAAAACCTAGTGAAACTTGGTAAGAACAATGAGAGTCTGTGGCAATTGGGCCACTACCACCTCCCTCCCCGTCTGCCCCACTCCAGCTCAGTTTGATGAAAGTTCCACTCCAGGCAAATACAACCAAGACGTCAGACTCCCTCTCCTCAGCTCCCAAGCAAGGTTTACTGAATCTTACTGGGAAAGGCAAGCTGCCAGCATTTTCCATCCCCTCCAACACCAAGCTGAAGAGGCTAAATTTAAATTCCTGGCGAGTGTGACTGAGAGATCTGGGATTCCCTTCCTCTACCCAGTCTCTACCCACCCAGTCCTGGCTCTGTCCCAAAGCAGCAGTCCAAGAATACTAGGACTCCAATCACCTTCATCCCAGCTCACTCACAGAGCATAGGTTCCACCCTAGGAGAGCAAGCTGGTCTTCTCACTGTGCCCAGCACCCAGGGCAGTGGCTCTGTTTGCCTAGTGAGGGAGAAGCAGTCCCTAAGAAAACATTCCAAAGCACTCCTCAAAGGAACTGACTTTATTTGAAAAGTGTGTAGGAAAGTTCAAGCCTAAGGGCACTCCTGGAAACTGCTCCTTTTAAGAATAATGAGCTAAACTACAGACTAGCTAGTGCACACAGAGAACCAGAAACAGAGCTAAGAAGAGCCCTCCTGGGGTCAGAAGAAACTTCAGAGACTGACCTCAAAAACAATTCCTGCCAGCATTTAATTGGAACAGACTGGTGAGCAAGTTTGCCCCAGAGCATTGTTGAAAACAATAGAGCAAACAGCTGATAATTACAGCCTAATAAGAGTGGTGTAGTACCAAATGAAGCAGACGTCGTAACTAAGAGATCAGGGACAGTCAGAGCCCTGCTAAAACCACCATCCCAGGGTGACTGTATGCATGATAAAGGCTGTGCTCTCTGGGGAGCAATATCAAAGGCTTCATGCTTCAAGGGAAACATATTTCACTAAAATAGCCTAGTCAAGTCACAAAAGCAAGCACACTTCCTGGCGAGGGGAAAGAAGAATCTGTATCCTGAGTTGCTATGTTACCTAAAAAGTCCAGCTTTTCAACATCACAAGTCATGCAAAGAACCAAGAACCTGTGACCCTTACGTAAGCGAAAAAATTGGCAACAGAAACTGTCTCCTGCCACCACAATGAGAGGAGCTGCCACTGTGTCCACGCATCTGCAGTGGACTTGTGTGGAACTGCTGCAGTTTCCTGATCAAGAAGAACAAGCAGGCAGACAGCACTGAGCCCAACAACTTGAAGGCCAGCAACTCCTTCCGCTACACTGGGCTGATCCACCGCAAGACCTGGTAGCCCACAGCAAAGGTGTTGTGGTGGTAATGAAGCAGAGAGCTGGCCAGCGAAAGCCAGCCGCTTCCTATGGGCTGACCACCATCTACAAGAACACCCGAGCCACCCTCAGCAGCACCCAGCACATCCGAAAGAACAAGTACCGCCTGGACTTGCGCATGGCCGCCATTCACAGATCCAGTGCCACCCTGTGCAGCCAGAAGCATGTGATGGTGAAGAGGAGGCAGACCTGCCCACCAAGAGCTCCTGAGTGCCTCCCTCCCCCAGAGTAATAAAGATGCCAGCTAACAAATTAAATTAAAACAATATAGACTTCAAAGTAGCCATTATATGTTCCAAAAACTAAAGGAAACCATGCTTAAAGAAGTAAAGTATGAAGACAATGCCTTGCCAAATAGAAAATATCAATAAAGAAAAACTATAAAAACTAAATGAAAATTCTGGAGTTGAAAAGTATAACCAAAATTTTAAAATCATTAGAGGGGCTCAACAGTAGATTTGAACTTGTAGAAGAATCAATGAACCTGAAATTATATCAATAGAGGAAATTACATAAGCATTCCAGAGAAAATAGAAGAGAAAAATGATCAGAGCCTCAGAGAAATGTAAGACTCCTTTAAAGGCACCAGTCAGGATAGGAGAAATAGAAAGGAGCAGAAAAAAAATCTGAATTACAGTAAAATCTTCCAAAATTTGCTGAAAAACATGAATCTATACATCCAAGAAGCTAAAAGAACTTCAAGTAGGCTAATTCTACACACAGATACATCAGAAAATACTGAAAGCCAAAGACATCTTTTTTTCTTTTTTTAAATATATTTTTAATGTCTTTTTTTAACGTTTTTTTAATGGACGTATTGGGATTGAACCCAGGACCTCGTGCATGCTAAGCATGCACCCTACCACTGAGCTATACCCTCCCCCACCCACCAAAGACACAATCTTGAAAGCACTGAGAAAAAAACAGTTCATCACATACAAGGGAGCCCCAAATAGATTAACAGTTGACTTTTCACCAGAAACAACAGAGGCCAAAAAGCACTGTAATAACATATTTAAAGTGATGAAAGAATAATCTCTGATCCAGAACACCTGATGTGTGCATTCTAGATAAAATTAATAAAGATGAATATTAAAAACCCCAAAATGCTCTAATTAAAAGATTTTAAAATTTAATGACTTCTTATTGCCACATTTGGAGGACAATTAGTGAATCAAGACCCACATGATTAAGTTTACTCATGGGGCATCCCAATGTACTAGAACATTGAGACTCCCTCTTCCTCCCATTCTTTTTGCAAAGACGGAGTTGTGTTCGACTTTGTGTGGAAACAGGTTCCCTCTTATCATACTGTAGAAAGATACTTGGTCTTTCTTCCCAGTCCCTGGTACAGAGCTCCTAAACCTTGTGGAATTTCCCTAGTGATAAGGGTCACTGGCAGGCCTAGACAGCCTCAGGATGGGGGCTGGCTGCCAGGAGACCAAACCTTGGTTAGAAGCTTGGGACCGTCAGCCCCACTCCCCAGCCTCTGGAGACGAGTGAGCGGCTGGAGACTACATTGATCACCAACAGCCAATAATTTACTAAATCATATCTATTTACTGAAACCTTCATAAAGACTGCTGAACAGCAGAGTTGGGAGAGCTTCTGGGTTGGTAACTACATCAGGTGCTGAAGGGGGCACGAAGCTCCAAACCACTCTCCTATACCCTGCCCTATGCGTCTCTTCCATTTGGCTGTTCCTGAGTTGTGTCCTTTATGATAAACTGGTAACAGTAAGTAATGCACTTTCCTGACTTCTGAGTTGTCCTAGCAAATTACTGAACCTGGGGAGGGTGGTTGTGGGAACTCTCGACTTTGTAGCCAAACTGGACAGAGGTGCCGGTAACCTGGGGACCCAGTGCTTTCAACTGGTATGTGAAGTAGAGACACTCTTGTGGGACTGAAGCCTTAAACCTACAGAGTCTGACACTAACTCTGAGTAGTTAGTGTCAGAATTTAATTGTGTAACACCCAGCTGGCATCTGTGGAGAATCAGAACTAGTACGTGTCGGGAGGGAAAACACCTCTTACTCTTCCTTCTTTCCCCTCATTCTCTACGCCTCCACCCTGTGTAACTGAAGCTGGCAGTCCAAGTCAGTAAGGTCCCCGTGGCTACAGCTTTCCCATAGCCCCCACACTCTTGAGAGGCCTGCCAAAACCACATAAAAGTCTAAGTATAAATAAACAAGATGTCATGGAATCAGCTACTGAGAAAGCGTCAACTTTAAAATGAGTGTGTAACACAGTACTGAACTGGGAATTTTTGCAACACAAAACCACCAGGGATTTCCTCACAGATTAGTGAAGTCGAAAAGTTAGTGTCTTAGAAACAAACCCTAGTCTACTGTTTCCTAAACATCAATCATTTGGGTCACCTTTGACATTTGGGACCTACTCACATATGTAACACTTAACTTCAAATCACTATATTAAAATTGTTACTGAGGAAACTTTGTCTGTACTTTAAGTAGAAAATCAGCACCACTTGTTAAACCGGTTTATCTTAGTTCGTTAAAAATGTTTAATGTTTAAACTTATACCTAAATCAAGTTGTATTACCACCACCGATGCTATACATGCTCCACTTTGGGAAATAAAGCCCTAAAATAATGCCCTAATCCATTGCGTGGGATGAAAGGCTAAGAATGGAAATAGAAGGCACTGTCTTTGTGAAGTGCCCTGCGCTTAAAAGCTTCCAAGAAAATTGTCTTCAACTTTCTTTTTTTTTTTTTAATGGTGGGGGGAAGGTGGCTGGAGAGGGTAGGTAATTAGGTTTGTTTAATTTTTTTTTTAATGGAAGTACTGGGGATTGAACCCAGGATCTCCTGCATGCTAAGCACAAATTCTACCACTGAGCTATACCCTCCCACTCAACTTTCTTTAAAGACACAAGAAACCACTAACCTCATAGTGCTTTGATTCAGTTATAACAGAATACTAAAAAAAAAAAAAAAAAGTTCTTTTTATTACAGGGCTTTGAACCAGCAAATATAACTATGGGCAACTGCAGGGCTAGACAATTAAGCTTAGTTTAAAAACAAAACATAGCCCTGGAATTTCCAAAAAGCACCATCACCAAACACCATTGCTCTCCATAGACAGACCATTTTATTGACCCACAATTACCATTTAAAGGGCACACCATTCCTTTATACTCTTAGAGAGTCAGGCAATGAAAAGTTTAAGAGAAACAGATTCTGGCAAAGGCTGTGACAAAAACATAAGCAAACATACAGAATGAGGCACACATCAAAATTGTTCCTTGCAGGTGTTTTTCCGCCTGTATTCTAATAGGAATCAAAATCTGAAACAGGTATGAAAGGACAATCATGAAACAAATTCTAGGTACAAACACACATACCTCATCCTGCTAAGCTTCCACCCCGACTAGCTTTCCGTTTCTGTGCACTGGCTAGTCAGACGGGACAGGCCTCACACACCTGAAGACAAGGCAGGGGCATGCCTTGAGTGCCCTGGTTCTATTCAGTCTGATCCAGAGATGACCTCCTCTGGTTGAGGACTCCTTCCATTTGGACTCAGGTGAAAGGCGGCAGTGAAGCTGGGTTGGGCCTGACCTGGCTGAAGTCTGGTTGGAATTAGCACCTTTCAGTCATGGTCAATGAGCAGGGACAAGAGGCAGGCCCCTTGCCTCTACCCTGAAGGAGATATGATATTCCAGTGCAGGGAATGCTGCTTGGCCAATGCCCACGGGGCAAGGAGACCCCGCAGCCCTCACTGTTTACTGCCTGGCACCCAGATCAGAGCTGGCCTAGCGTGACTGTTGGTCAACAACTACAGGAAAGGCCTTGATCCATTCCAGGGAGGATGCAGGCAGAAGAGGCAACTTGAAAATACATCTGCCCTCCAATCCCCAAACCCACCCCAGACCTGACACAACAAACTCCCCAACAACCCAAGCCACCACAACAAACATGGATCTGCTAATGCTCTTAAAACTTAAACTGGGGTTATCTTTTGTTGCCTTTCAAAATACTTTTCCTCTCAGTTGATATGAATTGTCTGATTCTTCCCAAGGGATTTGTTCCTCTTTGATCCTCAGTGCCTCTGTGCCTGTAAGAATTTAAATGGATATTCTGGGGTTTTCCTTTTCTACACTGCCTCAAACACCTGCATTGCTTACTCTTTGGTATACGGAAGGCATCTGGTTTCACAGAAGGCTTTCAAAGACTCCATAAGTCAAAGGTCAAAATTTACATTTGTAACATCAAAATTTACATTTGTAACACACAGTCAGAAACAAAAAAGATTTAACAGAGAGATACACGTGTCCGTGAATCAGAAGACTCAGTATTGTTAAGACATGAATTCTCCTCAAATTGATCCATAGATTTAACAGGATCCTAATAAAAATCCTAGCAAAATTCTTTTTGGTAGAAATTGACAAGTTGGTTCTAAAGTTTACGTGGGAAAGCAAAGGACGTAAAATAGCCAAAACAAAAAGAAACAAAGTTGGAGGTCTGACAATACCCGATGTGAAGATTTACTATACAGCTATAGTAATCAAGACAGTGTAGTATTAGTGAAAGGATAAGCATATGGAGCAAAAGAACAGAATACAGTCCAGAAATAGACCAACACACTTGTGGTCAACTGGTATGTGACAAAGTGCCAAGGTTATTCAGTGGAGAAAGGACACTTAGATCAACGCTGTTAACTTTTTCATATTTATACTTTTCCTTTTTTTTAATGACCTTTTAAGAAATCTTTTATTTCCAAGAAAAGAAGATATATAATATGCTAACATTTATGTAAAAATAGGAAAAGATTTATCTATATATATTTCTTGTAGATGTATAAACTATCTCTGGAAGAGTTAGGAAACTGGTCACTGCAGCTATTTCCAGAGAAAGGAAATGAGTGGCTAGGGGACAGAAGAGAGAC
This sequence comes from Camelus ferus, assembly GCF_009834535.1. Lineage (NCBI taxonomy): Eukaryota > Metazoa > Chordata > Mammalia > Artiodactyla > Camelidae > Camelus > Camelus ferus. Next base: position 49,298,077 of record NC_045706.1, on the reverse strand, counting down.
TTTTTACTGTGTACCCTTCTGTATCATGTGAATATGCTACCTAAGCAACCCATTAAATTAAAATAAAATTAAAATAACAGGTACTAAAAAAAAGTAATACTTTAAAAATATTAAAACATTCCTAAGTGCACGTGAGTGTGCACACACACACACACAAACACCGTAGCCATAATCAACATCAAAGGTAACACAACCACTGTTAATATTTGATGTTTGTATTTTAGTCCCACTTATCTATTTTTGCTTTTGTTTCCCATGCTTTTAGAGTCGTATTTAAGAAACCATTGCAAGACCTATGTCATGAAGCTTTTCCTCTACATTTTTTTTTAGGAGTTTTACACTTTCAGGTCTTATGTTTAAGGCTTTAATCCATTTTGAGTTGATTTCTGTGTATGATTAAGGAAAGGGCCCAACTTAATTCTTCTTCATGTGGATATCCAGTTTTCCCAGCACCATTTGTTGAAGAGACTATCCTTTCCCTGTTGTGTATTCTTGGAACACCTGTCAAAAGTCACTTGACTCTATATGTATGGGTTTCTTCTGGGCTTTCTGTTCTGTTGCATTGATATTTATGTCTGTCTTTATGTCAGTACCATACTATTTTAATTTGGCAGCTTTGTAACACTAAAATGGGGAAGTGTGATGCCTCCAATTTTGTTTTTCTTGCTTAAGACTGTTTTGGCTATTCGGAGTCATTTGTGATCCCACACAAATTTTAGAATTTATTTCTGTTTCTGTAAAAAATGACATTGAGATTTTTGTTTTAGTTTTATTTTTTTTTTAATTGAAGTGTAATTGACCTGTAACACTATGCTAGTTCCAGGTGCATAACATAGTAAATTTGATATTTCTATACATTACAAAATGATCACTACAATAAGTATAGTCACCACCATCAATCACCAAAGTTATTACAATATTATTGACTATATTCCCCATGCTGTACATCACATCCCTGTGACTCATTTATTTTGTAACTAGAAATTTGTACCTCTTAATCTCCCTCACCTATTTCACTCATCCCCCAAACTCTGCCCTCTGGCAGCCATCTGTTTACTCTGTGAGTCTATTTCTGTTTTGTTTGTTAATTTTTTTTTTCTTTTTTAGATTCTGCATGTAAGTGAAATCATATAGTATTTGTCTTTCTCTGTCTGTCTTATTTCACTTAGCATAATATCTTCTAGGTCCACCCATATTGTCACAAATGGCAAGATTTCATTCTTTTATATGGCTGAGAAATATTCAATTATATATATACTACATCTTCTTTATCCATTCACTGATCAATGGACACTTAGGTTGCTTCCATATTTTGGCTATTGTAAATAATGCTGCAATGAATATTAGCAATTTTCTGAATTAGTGCTTTTGTTTTCTTCAGTTAAACACCCAGAAGTGGAATTGCTTGATTGTATGGTAGTTCTATTTTGATTTTTTTGAGGAGCCTCCATACTGTTTTTCATAGTGGATGTATCAATTTATGTTCCCACCAAGGTGCACAAGGATTCCCTTTTCTACACATCCTCACCAACACTTGTTTTTTGTTGTCTTTTTGATGATAGCCATTCTGATAAGTGTAAGGTCATATCTCATTGTGGTTTTGATTTGCATTTCCCTGATGATTAGTGATGCTGAACATCTTTTCATGTGTCTGTTGGCCATCTATATATCTTTTTTGAAAAAATGTCTATTCAGGTCCTCTGCCCATTTTTAATTGGGTTGTTTGTTTCTTTGATGTTGAGTTGTATGAGTTATTTGTATATTTTGGATATAAACCCCTTATCAGATATATTGCTTACAAGTATCTTCTCCTATTCAGTAGGCTGCCTTTTCATTTTGTTAGTTTATTTATAGTTTCCTTTGGTGTGCAAAAGCTTTGTAGTTTGATGTAGTCCCATTTATTATTTTGGCTTTTGTTTCCTTTGCCTGAGGAGACATATCCAAAAAAAAAATATTGTTAAGATTGATGTCAAACAGCATAATGCCTATGTTTTTTCTTCCAGGAGTTTTATAGTTTTAGGTCTTATATTTAAGTCTTTAATCCATTTTGAGTTTATTTTTTTTATATGGTGTGAGAAGGTAACCTAGTTTCATTCTTGTGCATGTAGCTGTCCAGTTTTCCCACCATCATTTATTGAAAAGGATGTCTTTTCCCCAGTGTATATTCTTGCCTCCTTTGTCATAGATTAATTGACCATAAGTGCATGGGTTTATTTCCGTGTTCTCTATTCTGTTCCATTGATCTGTTTCTCTGTTTTCTGTGACAGTGGTATACCATTTTGATTACTATAATTTTGTAATATAGTTTGAAATCAGGGAGCATGATACCTCCAGCTTCTCAAATTGTTCTGACTATTCAGGGTTACCAATGAGATCTTGATAGGAAATGCAATGTATTACTTTGTAGATCACCTTGGGTAGCACGGACCTTAAACAAAATATTAAGTCCTCCAATCCATGAACATTACCTTAAATTAATCTTAATTAACATAATAAAGGCCATACATGAAAAATCCACAGCTAAGATCATAATCAATGGGAAAAAAACTGAAATCTTTTCCTCTAAGTTCAGAAATAAGACAAGGATGCCCACTCTCACCACTTCTGTTCAATACAGTCCTGGAAGTCCTAGCCAGAGCAATTAGGCAAGAAAAAGAAATAAAGGGCACCCAAACTGGAAAGGAAGAAATAAAAGTATGTACTTGCATATGACATGATCATATATGCAGAAAACCATAAAAACTCGACAAAAAAACTGTTAGAATGAATCAACAAATTCAGTAAAGTTGGATACAAAATCAACATACAAAAATCAGTTGCATTTCTATACATTAACAAGGAACTGAGAAAGAAATTAAGAAAATAATTCCATTTACAGTAGTATCAAAGAAGAAAATCCTTAGAAATAAATTTAACTAAGGAAGTGAAAAACGTGTACTGAAAAGACTGATGAAAGATAAAAGGCATAATAAATAAATGGAAAGACATCTTGATGCTTGTACTTTACAAAGTGTTTTCACAGATAGTATTGCATTTGAGCCTGATGCCAACTCTGTGAAGTAGAAAGGGCAGGCAGAACACTTGCCAACAGACAAGGCAACCGAGGCCCCAAGAGGACTGGATGAGAAGCTGATCACTCATCTGATTAGTGACAGAGGATTTGATCCTGGGTGTTCTGTATGGCCCTTGGGCATTTTCTACAGCCTTACTCAGATGACAGAGCAACCACTTAATAAGCACCAATGGCACAAACTGCAGTAGGTCCACAGGGGTTACATAACACCTCAAAGGCACCTCCACTACCAGCAATAATCTCTGTGGAAGATAATACACACAGAAGGCTGAGAAATAGCTACCATGTATCCTGTTAAATACAATTATGAAAGTAATCACACACATATACGTGCACTCTACTGCTGGATGCTCTTCAGTGGCCTCAGGCTCAAATCAACATTCCTCCGTATGGCAGTCAAGGCCTGTCACAGGCCAGGCCCTCTCCAGGCCCCTCATGCCACTGCCCATCTCCCACTCTGTGCTCTGCCTGTGCTCAGCTGCTTGTGACTCCCCACCTGAGCCACACCCAGGGACACACGCCCACCTCTGCTAAAAATGTGCTTCTAATCAAGATAATACCTCAGTGGTCCCATCTTAGTTTAGGCATCACTTCCTCCAGGAAGTCTTCCCTGGAAACACACACACACACACCTCAGTCAGCTGCCCTTCTATTGCTCCCTATGACGTTTCACTTAATCCTCCATCTGACCCCTAGTCTATGAGATCCTTGAGGTCAGGGCATTAGCCTTTTGTCCCTCTGAATCGACCACCACAGGGCCAGGCACACAGTAAAGGCTCAAAGCATACCAAACAAATGCTTGTGTGAACAAGGGAGGTCCAGCATGGTGTGTTCCAACAGCTGCAAGACTTCAGATGCTTTGCAAAGGGGTAATGCTGTTAGAGAATCAAGATGTCTGGTAAGGAAGAAGGGGAAGGTGCAACTTCCCTGCTTGTGGAAAATATCTTAAACAACTTCAGTGTGAGCTTTCATCTGTTCTTCCCTAAGCTGCCTGACACAAATGACTTGGAGGCTGATCCAGCCACAGGCTGTGCTAAGCCTGGAATTGGGGAGCCTCAGCCTCAGTCAACAAAGCCAAAGTGAGCGGTGAGCGGTTCACAGTTGAAGACTCAGAGGCCCAGAGGAGTGAGATGACTGACCTGAAGCCTCCCTGCAACTTAGCAGCAGGGTTAGTTCCAAACTCAGGCATCAGAATCCCAGTCCCAGGCTCTTTCTATAGCACTAAGTACCCTTTGGAACTGAGCTCAGGCTCACAGGGCTGTGGACCTGACCAGCACCTACACTCTTGCAAAACCAATTCCTTGTAATAAATCTCTTAATATATATCTCAAGGGCCTGGCATATAACAGGAAGCACAGGACAAAAGGACAGACAGAGACCTTGAACATAAATATGTGCCAGACCAGCAATAATCATCACAGGCCCCAGCAGAGATAGGCTATTGAAAGAACAAGAATCCAGAGACACATTTTCTTCTCCCTCTGTGCTAAAGATTCCATATGTTTGTTGTTTTCCTAACTTTGACTCTGGACAAGGCACAGGCCGAGTACTCTCAGGTACTGTATCATCAAAACAACCTGCAAAATAGCTTTCATATCCAGATTTGTACCCAAGAAGGCAACAGAGCTGGTGGGGGTGTGGTGTAGATAACCAGCCCAGGGTCACATAGCTAGGAAGTGTCAGGGCAGGAATTTGAACCTGAGTTTTCTCCACTAACCAGAGTGGTTCTGGTGATCTGGAAACTTTAAACTGCATCATTCACTGACTCTTCAAGTGTCAGTTTTGTTTGCAATTGAAAATAATTCTGTACTGGTGTTCTTCAGTAGTAATGCACAAGAGATTCACAAGGATATTAAAAGGGCTCAGTTCACAGTACAGTAAAAGAAAGACGACGACTATGTTTTAAAACAAGCAAACAAATAGTCTGGAGCTATTTGTCCCGAACTTTCTGGGACATGCATCCCTCAGCCGGCAGCAGAGGTTAAGAATGGAAGCATCTAAAACTCAAGGATGTCTCAATAGCTTGCTTTTCCTTGGAGAGCAGCACACATGTAAGTACACCCAGTGATGGGAACTCTACTAATGGCAAACATGGGGGAAGCCAAAGAGCACCCACGTCAGACACACAGTAGAGAGAACAGCATGCACAGACAGCCTGTGTGAAAGCCCAGCTTGTTCAGAGGACAGCACTCAGGTCTGGCTGAAGGGAAGTGTGATGGTCAGTCTTATATGTCAGCCTGGCTGAGCTACAGCCCCCGTTATTCAATCAAATGCTAACCTGGGCATTGCTGTGAAGCTATTTATAGATGTGATTAAAGTCTATAGTCAGTTGACTTTAAGTAAGGGAGATTATTGTACAAATTCTAGCTTTCTATCAGTTGAAAGGGCTTAAGAGTAGAACTGAGGCTCCTCAAAGGAAGGAATTCCATTTATGCGTAGCAGCCTTGGCTTGTGCCTGGGAGTTCCAGCCTGCCCTTCATGATGGCCAGACCTACGGATCTCAGACTTACCTTGCCAGTCCCTACACTCATGCAAAGCCAATTCTTTGTAATAAATCTCTTAATATATATCTCATACTGGTTCTGTTTCTCTGATTGAACCCTGACTGATATAGAAAGACAGGCACCCTTCAGAAGGTAGGGAGAAAGAGGAGGCTCAAGCTGGACCTGGATTGGAGAGCCTTGCAAAGCATGTTAAGGGCTCTGGACTTTTCCTGAAAAGATAAAGGGACCAGCAGAAGAGATCGGAGCAGATGAAGAGGAGAATTAGATCTGCATTTTAGACGCTGAGTCTGTCTACCTGTCGGGTGGGGAATGGACTGGAGTGTTCAGGGCCAGAGAGGCAGTACCACAAAAAGGGAGGAGCTGGAGCCATAATTCAGGTAGATTTTGGTTGGACAAAGTCCTCACAGTGGAAATGGAGAGAAAGGGATGGGTTTGAGAGACACTGAGGAGTTAAGTGACCTAATGGCTGGGGCATGAGGGAAAGGGAAACGGAATCCAAGCTGATTTTCAGGTAGATGGCTCTTTTCATCCCACTGGACCTCAATGCTACAGAGCAGCAACTAGAGATGACTTCTCTTGTCCACCAAAACATGAAGCCAAGGACACTCACTAACTACCCAGATGCCACACAGAGATCATCCAGCTTGACAACAATATGCCTACAATATGCCTGTTGTGAGCCCTCTGTCTCCTTCAGACTGAACTCTTCAGCTGCCCCTGCATAGAATAAGGTAAAAGGCAACATCTGGTGGAACAAAGCCAGAAAAACATAGCTGGAAAGATCTGGGTAGGAAGAAGGGAGGCGAGAGCAGGGGCAAGGTCAGAGCAGCTGTTTCTGCCATTTCCCAGGCCTTGGAGTGGACCAAAGGCCTGGTGGGAATCTGATAGCCTCACGGGGAGTATGAGTGCTGAGGCACTGGCTGGTGAAAAATACCAAAGCCTTCACAGGAAGCCTGTTAGGACTGGTGTTGAACAGAGAGGAAGGCAAGAAACCCAAGCAACACCAGCCACATCACAGCCTAGATTCCATTTCCTGTCTGTAAAACGGGCAGAGTTATTCCAGCTTACAACCAAACAGAAGAAAAGGGATAATCAGGCTAGAAAAGACTGAAAGATCTGCCTGGGAGAAGAGAGAGATGGAACAGAGGCATTTGTTTTTGGTGACTGTCTAAATGATGTTGTCATGAACATTAGTTTCTCTATGGTCATGACATTTTCAAAGAGGAAAAGACAGGGATTAAAAACATTCATTTGGACAGCAGCATGTAAATCAATGAAGCTAGAACACTCCCTTACACCATACACAAAAATAAACTCAAAATGGATCAAAGACTTAAACATAAGACAAGATACAATAAACCTCCTAGAAGAAAATATAGGCAAAACATTATCTGACATACATCTCAAAAATGGTCTCCTACGACAGTCTACCCAAGCGATAGAAATAAAAGCAAGAATAAACAAATGGGACCTAATTAAACTTACAAGCTTCTGCACAGCAAAGGAAACCATAAGTAAAACAAAACGACAACCTACGGAATGGTTTTTGCAAATGAAACCGACAAAGGCTGGATCTCCAGAATATATAAGCAGCTCATACGACTTAGTAAGAAAAAAACAAACAACCCAATCCAAAATTGGGCAAAAGGCCTAAACAAGTAATTATCCAAGGAAGAAATACAAATGATCAATAGGCACATGAAAAAATGCTCAATATCACTAATTATCAGAGAAATGCATATCAAAACTACAATGAGGTATCACCTCACACCAGTCAGAATGGCCATCATTCAAAAGTCCACAAATGACAAAAGTCCACAAATGACAAATCGAGAGGCTGTGGAGAAAAGGGAACCCTCTTACACTGCTGGTGGGAATGGAGTTTGGTGCAGCCACTGTGGAAAACAGTATGGAGATTCCTCAAAAGACTAGGAACAGACTTACCATATGACCCAGGAATCCTGCTCCTGGGCATATATCCAGAAGGAACCCTACTTCAGGATGACACCTGCACCCCAATGTTCATAGCAGCACTATACAATAGCCAAGACATGGAAACAGCCTAAATGTCCATCAACAGATGACTGGATAAAGAAAATGTGATATATTTATACAATGGAATACTATTCAGCTAAAAACCAACAACATAACACCATCTGCAGCAACATGGATGTTCCTGGAGAATGTCATTCTAAGTGAAGTAAGCCAGAAAGAGAAAGAAAAATACCATATGAGATCTCTCATATGTGGTATCCAAAAAAAACCCCAAAAAACAAAAAAACATAAATACAAAGCAGAAACAGACTCATAGACATAGAATACAAACTTGTGGTTGCCAAGGGGGCAGGGAGTGGGAAGGGACAGACTGGGATTTCAAAATATAGGACAGATAAACAAGATCATACTATATAGCACAGGGAAATATATACAAGATCTTGTGGTAGCTCACAGCAAAAAAAAAAAAGTGACAATGAAAATATATATGTACATGTATAACTGAAAAATTGTGCTCTGCACTGGAATTTAACACAACATTGTAAAACGACTGTAACTCAATAAAAAAATGTAAAAATAAAATACTCTGAAAGCCACTGTTCTATAATTTAAATAAATTAAAGAACAAAATTTAATACAGGGTAAAAAAATTCATTAGTGAGGGTTTGCTTCTGATAATGGTGGACTAGATCCTATTAGACCAACCCTCTTGCAATAACAGCCATACATTTGGACAAAATATAAAAACCTTTACCTAAAGGTATTTAAAAGCAACCAAATCAAATAAACTGGACGGAAGGTCCTTTTGGAAGGAAACGACAATGGATAATTTTTTATAGCTCTTCAACGAAGGCCAGGCCCCAGTAGGAGTCAGGCTGAGAGGCTAAAACTTTGGTAGAAAACCCAAAGTCAACAGCACAGGAAACTATATTCAATATCTTGTAATAACCTTTACTGAAAAAGAATATGAAAATGAATATATGTATGTAAATGCATGATTGGGACATTGTACTATACACCAGAAATTGACACATTGTAACTGACTATACTTCAATTAAAAAAAAAAGAAAAGAAAACCCAAAGCCAGTCTTACTGGCTTAAAGAATCTAAGGCCACTTTGGAGCAGCTACAACAGCAAGAAAGTGATGCTGAAAAGAATGAGCTATGGAGCTGGAACCCCAAATTCTGCATGTAAACTCAGCCTGACTCTATGGCTAAACCTATACATGCAGAGGGCACAAGTAGCCTACCTAAGAGATTTTAGCTGCCATTTACTGCAGAGGAGATAGAGTCCAGAGATTTGAGCTGAGCCAAATTAACTGCCTGATTAAATAAATATACAAAAAAATCAAACTCTACAGAGGAACATAACAATCTAGAGTCTCTACAACATATCACTTATAATGTCAGAGATACAATCCACAGTACTAGACAATACAGAAATAGGAAACTGTGACCCATTCAAAAGAAAAGGCAACCAGTGAGACTGCCCTGAGATGACTGAGATGTTAGAATTACAAGGATTTTAAAGAAGCTGGTGTAACTGTGCTGAATGGTTAAAAAAGAAAAAAAAGAGAAAATATGCTTGTAATGAACAAACAAATTGGAAATCTCATCAGGGAAACAAATTATTCGAAAATAACCAAACGGCATCTACACAAGAGTAAAAATATATGTCCACACACAGACGTGCACAGGAATGTTCATAGCAGCATGAATGATAGTGGCCAAAAAGTGGAAACAGCCCAATAACCATCCACTGATGAATAGATAAGCAAAATGTGGTATAACTATAAAATGGAATATTATTCAGCCAGAAAAATGATGCCATACATATGATACAACATGAATGAGCCTTGAAAACATTATGCTAAGTGAGATACCAGACACAAAAGAGCACATATCATGTGATTGTATTTGTATGAAGTGTCCAGAATAGGCAAATACATAAAGACAGAAGGTAATTAGTGGTTGGCAGGGGCTTGGGGAGGGGAATGATGAGAAATTGCTAATGGGTATAGGGTTTCTTTTTGGGGTGATGAAAATGTTCTAGAATTAGATAATGGTGATGATTGCACAACAATGAATACACTAAAACCTACTGAATAGTACACTTTTAAATGATTAATTTTATATTATGTGAATCACATTTTTTTTTAAAGGTAAAAAACATTATCGGAAACTGGGTGATGAATATAGCCCTTTGTACTATCTTTGCAATCTTCCTGTAAATCTAAAATTAATCAAAAATAAAAAGTTTGTTTAAAAATAATACTATTTATAATAGCATCCAAAACCAGAAAATTCTTAGAAGCATAAATTAATAAAAGCTATTTAAGACCTGTACGCTAAAAAATGCAAACCACTGCCAAGAGAAATTAAGAACACTCAAGTAAACAGAGAGATATATCATTCCATGGACTGTCAAGATGTCAATTCTCCCCAAATAAGGGAGACCAACCATCCCAGTTTGCCTGGAATTGAGGAGGTTCCCAAGACTCAAACTATCATTTCTAAAATCAGAGCAGTTTTGGGAAATCCAGGATGAGTTTCTCATATAACTTCACATCGATCTATTGTTTCAATACAGTCCCAATCAAAATCCCAGCTGGATTTTTTTTTTTCTTTAAGTAACTGACAACCTAACAGGGGAGGTTATAGCTCACATGGTGGAGTGCATGCTTAGCATACACAAGGTCCTGGATTTAATCCTCAGTACCTCCACTGAAATGAATAAATAAATAAATCCCTAATTACCTCTCCCTTTCCCCCCCCAAAAATAAAATTTTTTAAAAAATTCCATTAGCTACTAAACCCTACAAGATGCCCCACTGCAAATTCATGCTAGGACTTTAAGAACAAGGCAGAATAGGAGTTGGACCACTCCCTCTCCTCACCATCTCTACACACACCCCTATGCCATTCCCAAAAGCAGGTAAGTTAGAACATTTCAGATGTTTGCCCAACTGCTGTACCATCAGGTACCAGGTACCCTTGAGCTGTTCCTTCTCTCCCAAACCAGATCCCAGAAGAGATACTGAAAAGTACAGTGCCCTCTTCCATAGAGCACTTGCAATTTTGCCCTGAGCAGGCAAGAGCAACATGAGAAGCGGGAAGACCCTCCCATCACCTCCCCTTCACCAGCCTGACCTGCCTGATCTTCAGTGCCCACCAAAGCACACACCAGGGAACTCTTGCCCATCTAAATCAGAGGCAGCTCTCACAGCACCCACCCATGTCACCACGAGATGGAGAAGGCTGTGTGTGAACCAGCCAGCTTCCAGAGCATAGCCTCCCACTCAGTTATCCCTTTGTGAACTGAATATGAACTAAACAGGCTGATTCCGTTTTCTCCTTGAGTACATGGAACTCTGAATGAAAGATGCATTACAACACAGAAAATAGAATAGTACCTGGAATATGAATAAATTAATGAAGCAAGTATTTGAAAAAGCCACAGGCATTTTTATTTAATGAAAAGAAAGATGAAAGTCCATGCTGGGGGTGAAAAAGTTGGGGATATCTCAGCTATAAATTTCAGGGAACAAACTTGTTTGGCCAAGTGGCCTTCCCTCCCTTACCCCAGGAAGCCATCATTAACCTTTCACCTCCCCAGTGGGTGTGGTCCCAGAATAAGAACTGATTCACCCAAACAAATACAGGTGTCCCCTACCCCTACCACCTGCAGTGGCTCAGCCTGGGAAGCAGAGAACTCCCTCTAGCCTCCTTTCATTTGTTAATCTCATTTGCTAGTTAAAGAAAAAAAAAAAAAAACACTTGAGGATTGGAGCACAAAAAAAGTTAGCTCCTGGTAACTGTGCTAAAGACCCTTTGTCCCCTTTTCAGGGAAATGCTCTCAGTTTGGGAACTATTTTTCTCACCAGAAGAAATGGTGAGGTAGACAAAGTGAAGAGGGGAAAGAAAAGGCACAAACCATGTAGAAAAAAAAAACTCCTGCAGGCCTTAAGTTCAGGTCTGCCTCTGGAGCTCAGGTCATTCCTGTCTGCCTGGCCAAAGTACTCCCTCCTCATATTTTACCAGGCCCCCATGAGCCCCACGTCCAGAAGCCCATAAACTGGATGGCCATCCCTCCCTACATTTTGTTCGAGCTGGCCAGAAACACTCCCTATACCCAAACGCTCTTATGCAGGAGTAAATGAGCCTTAAAAAAAACAAACAAACAAAAAACTACAGCAAAGAGTCCAAATTGATCCTTTATGTCTTTTTCTAACATTTTGCTCTTTTGTACAAAGTAACAGCGAGAATGGGGTGAGAATCTGCAATAGTGCACCGCTGCTCTCCCTTTGCCTTCCTGGAAGCTTATTTTCACTTCTGGAAACCAGTGCTGCCAGACTCAGGAAAGCAAGTGGACTTCATGAAACTTCCAGTTTCTTTGGAGGAAGATCGCTCCTCCTGCCTGCATCACGCTCTGGGACTCTGAGATGGCTCAAGAGCTGCCTTGATGCCTCCTCTCCTTAGATCTGACCCAAGAACCCCCCAAGCTAGACTAGTAATTAGCAACTCTATTCAAAACAAACCTCCGTCTCCATGTGCATCCACTGACCAGCATCAAAGATCTTTCCCTGTTTTGCTCCTCACAATGTCCTAACAGGTGGTTTTGTAGCAATTCCAGCTAAATGTCCAAACTCTCATCAGGACTCTGTTAAAAACCTCAAAAGCATTCCTGCCAAGAGACCCACATCAGGGGAGATGATTCAGTGTAAAGACGACACTGTATTGAACACTCTATAGAATACAGTGTCCATCACATCCTGAATTGCGCAGTGAGGCAGCACTACCTAGTGGGTGGAGAATCAGAGCACCTGGTGACATGTTCACTTTGTCCACTGCATCTTGCAGATGGTAGCAAATAGGACCAATGCAAGAATCAGTATTCACCCCTGCTGGCTGGACCCCAGGTAGCAGCGGTATCAACGGCTGCCTCTGGCTTAGCACAGGCCTGCTCTATTTCACCCTCAGGTCTGGACCCCAACTCCATCCACTCCCTCTCTGCAATGTACTCTATGCTCACCCTTTGAGAGAGGGTGGGAGAACCGCTAGTTCAAACCAGAAAACTGAGGACACAAAACTGAAAAGAGTTTTTCATCCAGCCTGTCTGAAAGACCCCTTCCCCTTGGAGAATTTTGGCTTAGCTACTTGGCTCACTGCTATCAAAGCCAGAAACCTATTTTCTTCACTCACTCCTGCAAGCAAAAGGAGATGAAATGTGTGTATGTGGCTTTGCAAATGAGCTCTTTTTCATTTTTAAGGGAAGAAAAAGGGGAAGGGGTAGAGGTACCACCCAGAATTGAATGCATGGAGATGAGAAGCCAAGGTTTAACCTCACTGGCCTGGGATGTGGAGTCATCATCTCTGAACAGATGATACACAACATCAAGTGCCTCACGCTACCCTGCTCCCTTACCCCTGGGGACTAATAATGTTTATTTGCTGCTCCTTCTCCTCAGATGGGGGAGGAGGATGATTTATGCACCGAGACAGAGAGGGGTTCCTCGTTAAGAGTCAAATTTTAGGACCAGAACAACTGGTGACTTGTCAACAGCACACCATCGCACGGTCCTCATGACCCAACATAAATGCAGACAGACAGAACCAGGCTATTACAGGGCGCTGATGCCCACCGTTGATGGATGTCAGAGACCACTCAGTGGTGCAACGTTTTAAGTCCTCAAATGAGAAGCTATTTTACACTTGTGAAAAGCTGCTGTCTCCCTCCTAACAAACGGGCTCTCTGAAAAGACTGAAAAGGAGAAATTCTCTCTATTTAGCTAATGGGATGGGATGTGTCCAGAGGGCCATTTGTCGTTTCGTTTTCCCTAGCAGTTAATGACCTCAAATCTTCTGCTAGACCCTGATCCAAGACCACCATATCATCGAGTACAGCAGGGCATGAAAACCACAGCCTGCTGTCTGCTCCAAGTCTGTAATTTAAAAAAAAAAAAAAGCAGCAACCAGTTCACAATCGGTAGATTCTGGCCATTCCCTTATGTACACTTCCTAAGAGCCCCCACGGAGCCGAGACAGAGGCCCCTGTTTTCCGAGGGCAGCTCTAGCTCCCCGGGCCCAAAGCCTCTCTGTCTAGAGCATCACTTTCCCAAGTAGGAAGTTCCTTCGACCAGGAACCTGTACACTCCAGTGGTTAAAAGAGTTGAGAAACGGAGACACCCTGGAGATGGCCCAGGGCAGCGCCCAGGACTATCCTGGGGAACGAAGCTGCTGTCCCAGCAGAAGGGGACGTCTTAGGACAGCCCTTCTCCAGCCACTTAGCCTGGCCTCCCAACCCTTATCCCCCTACCGCCAGCTTCCGCTGTCTCAGAGTTGAGCGTCGGCCGCACACGACCCTGTGGCCAGAGCTCGGTCCCCGGAGCTTGTGCGGAGCACCCTCCCCTCCAAGCTCCGCACTCACCCACCGCCCGGATGCGGAAGCCGCGCGGCGGGCGCAGCGCCCGGCGGCACCAGGCGTCGCGCAGCACCTGCAGGCTGGCGGGAGGCGCGTGCACCAGCAGCACCCCGCGCCGGAGCCAGCCCTGGAAGGCCAGCCGCGAGGCGGCGCGCGCCAGCCGCGAGTTCCAGAAGCAGCGCGCGTTAGCGCGACGGAAGGCGCGGAACACGGCGTGCCCGCCGGACTCTTCAGCGCCCGTCGCCGCCTCCGGCGCCTCCAGCCTGCAGAGCACCAGCGCCAGAGAGCCCGGCGCCAGTTGCACCGGCCGGGCCATGCTGCCGCGGCGGCCGGGGCCCACAGCCTAGCGCATCGCCGGGCGCGGCAGCCGCGCAGGACTGGTGGCTGTGGCCGGCGGGAGGGATCGGCTTACTGCGCGCGGCGCCGGCTGCCCGGGGAACCGGTTTCCAGGGGGCGGGGTCGATGTGCTCAGCGGGCCGGGGGTGGGGCAGGACTCGCAGCTTGGGGACGGCCACTGCTCTCACCCGCCAGGCGCCCAATAGGGGTTTCCAAGTGTTGACTTACCAGGTCATTCTCCACACCCTAGCCAGGGCTCTGCCCGCCCAGTACCGCCCCCCACCTCCCACTCCAGGCGACTCCCTTCACTTCCCAGCTCCTCGGCGGCCCGGAGTGCTTCTTGACTCTATGGGCCCTGCAACCGGGGCTCTTCCAAGACCTAGGGGAGCTGCTCAGTCGCCGGAGAGCCGAGCAGCCTCCAACTGAGGCGCGAGCGGCACGGCGGCTACGGTTCCTCAGAGCCAGGAGGACCAGAATGGCCACCGTCGCCCTGATTTTGGGGGTCGAGCCCAGTGAGAGAGGCCACGAGGGACAGACTCTGGGGATGGGAGTCAGAAGAGCCAGGTTTGAGTCTCCGTCTGCTCCTAATAAGTTTACACGAATTCCTTCCCCTCTCTCTCAGCCTCAGTTTACTGTCCTATAAAATGAGAGGTTGGGACTCGATTCTAAGGACCTTTTTCATCTATTACTTTACGAACTTTACGAAGGTCTAGTTCCGCTCCTGAGATATCCCATAGACTTAAAGTTGTAAGGGACGGAAAGTGATCCAGAGGTGACACCTGTTTTGTCTGGGGAGGCGCAGTGGTGAAATTCGTGGGATTCAGCCCTGGATTGAGATGGAGATTCCGAAAAGAATCCCCAGGAGTGAAGGGAGAAGGGCTTGTGGTCTGACACAATAGACTCTAGCCAGTGCCTCAGAGCAATGAGGAACAATTCAGATGCTGAGGGGTGGAAAGGCTGGAACCCTGATTGTGGCACAGGAAAGAACAGGGAAACGGAGAGGAAGGGCATTATTACTACAATCAGCACAAGATGAGGGAGCAGAGGTGCTTGGCAAGACCTGGGAGTCATTCCCACTCCCTCAGCTTCTCCGTCATCAATAACAACTACAACAACTTGAGATAAGCTGTGCCCTGCCCCTAGTGAGTCTATCATCATAAATGATGGTAATATTGTTCATAACCATAGCTAACATTTATTGAACACTTTATGGTGGGGGCCTTAATTTCACCACTCTTTGTTAACTACTATTAGTATCTCTCTGTCTTTTTTTTTTTTAAACAGATGAGGAAACCAAAGCTAAGGTTGAATTAAGAACTGTTTCCCAGTCACATAGATAATGAGAAATGGAGTCAGACAACCACTAAGTCAGGGTTCCCTATGACAAATAAATATGAGACAATTTTCAATTCAAATAAGCATGCAAACCTGAGACAGCCATCTCACATCTGAATTCTGACTCTGCGATGGATGGGTGGATGGATGGATGGATAAATACAGCAGAGAGCGCAAATGAACTAAATGTCTATGTCTGTATAACCTGCACAGGGACGGCCAAACTTCCCTCTATCATCATGGAGTTCTCTCTATCATGGCACTCACCTTGCAGTATCAAGGATGACTTTCCTGTGTTCCCAACCTGGGAAGCTATGGCTCTTATCCCCATATCTCTAGCATCTACTACAGTGTCTTTTCCATAATAATGATGGTAATAATTCCCATTTATCCTCAGCTCACTCTATCCCTAGAACTGTACTAAAAGTTTTACATGTGTGATCTAATTTTATCCTCAAAATTAATCCTTTGAAAGAGGTAATATTATTGAGCCTCATCTTCCACAAGAAAAACAAAAGCTTAGGGTTTAGGTAGCTTGCCCATGAGGACAAAGCTAATAGATGGTGAGGCAAAGATCCCAGTGTCTCCTTGCCCACACACCCGGCTAGAGCAGCAGACTGGGAGACTATCACCCTGACTCATTGGACCTGTGGCCTCGTGTGAAAAGTTGTCCTGAGCTTGATTCTCTGTTCTAGGAATTTGAACTGGAAATACACAGAGACAACCATGTCCTTACCAGCAAGGTCTGTGGCTGCAAGAAGGCTGGCAGGTAGACTCCTGGCCTGAAATCATGCAGTAGAACTGTCTTATTAAACTGTGGAAACATTCATTCAGATGTGCAAAATTTCCCTGATCATCTTATTTAAGCTAGTCCAATTAACAATGTGAGAAAAAATTTTAAACTACAGTCAACTACATAGTCATTTGTTTTCCTGAAGGATCAACTACCTTCCAGATATTTCCAAATTGCTACAAAATGGAACATGTCTTCAAAGAAATGGAAAACTGTAGGCCTTCACCCTGAATGGCCTGTATTACGTGGCAAAACTAGGGAAACAGGAATTTCTCAAGGGCCTTCCATCTTTGTTCAGGTCACTGCAGCCTGAACACAAACATTTTAGAAGACAGCTTTGTTATCATTCTCCATTTAAAGAGGCACAGAATAGTCAAATTAAACCCAAAATGTCTCAGGATAGAGGGATTTTTTCTCTTCTTTTCTTTTCTTAGGGATTTTTTTTTCAATTGTGTGTTTTCAGTGAACTTTATCCCTGAGAAAGGACAAATTCTAACACTATGTATAAATCCAAACAGCATGTGATGCAGTCATTAAAAAGATTGAAACAAAACTTTATGTACTGATACAAGACAATATCCCAGATAGATATTTTCAGTAAAAAACAAAAGTAAATATCAGGTATAGTAAGCAAAAAAAAAAAGAGAGAGAGAGAGAGAAAGAAAAAAAAAGGAGGAGTGGTGAGGGTATAGCTCAGTGGTAGAGTGCATAGATGAGCCTGGGTGCAATCCCCAGTACCTCTATTAAAACAAAGAAACAAACAAATAAACCTAACTAACCTCCCCCCACCCCCAGCCAAAAAATAAATGGGCACACATAGTCATGTGTGGCTGGAAGATCTCTGGAAGGGTACATAAGAAGCTGGTGATGGGCAGGAAGGGATAACTTGGGAGTCTGAGATTTACAGATACTAACTACTATATATAAAATAGATAAACAACAAGTTGATACTGTAGAGCACAGGGAACTATATTCAACATAGTGTAGTAACTTAAAGTGAAAAAGAATATGAAAATGAATATATGTATGTTCATGTATGACTGAAGCATTATGCTGTACACCAGAAATTGACACAACATTGTAAACTGACTATACTTCAATAGAAGTTTTTTTTTTAAAGAAGCTGGTGATAACAGTGGTCACCCCCAGAGAGAGGAACAGGGGACAGGGTAAAAGGGAGGCTTATTTTTCACTGTGTTTACCACGTTCAAATACTTGTTAAAAAAAAATACTCTCGAGAAGGTATATGAGAACATTAAGAGATTAGTTCTGGTCATTTTGAGAAATAGGATAACAACTGTCCAAATGATTCTCTCCAGAGGAAATATTGCTAACAATTTACTTCACTTTTCTTCTCTCTTATTTTCAGATGATCCCTCTCTCACCCACTTTATCAGGCCTGAAATTCCTGCCCAGACAACACCCCCTTAGAAAAGACTGTGTCCAAAGTCACTGTTAAGGGCACATACATTGCTTCTCCCATTACCACATTTTTGTGAAGATTTATTTAGCTCATCCAGTTTGCTTTTGACTTTAAAAGCACAGTGGCCTTTCATGGGACAGGATTTGTAAAGAACTTTTGGGCTTCAAGACCATTGAGGAAGATTAAGACGCCAGGACTTGTGCAGACTATAGTCCAAGGCATCAGTCTTGAGAACAACAGTGAGAGGGGTTCTGAGGCAATGCAGTCAGGACCATTGTGGGGGTCTCTCTGAACCAACACTGACCTTCAGAACTTGGTGGTCAGTGGAAGTGGAGGAGCAGCCCTTGACATAAGTAATGTGTGGCAGCAGGTACCAAGGTAACTATAATGAGCACCCCAGGAAAAAGACCAGGGCCCCTTTCCCCATTTTCTGGGTATCATGTAAATCTGCAAGCTTTTTCTTATTTTTGACAATTCCAAGGAGTGAACTTCCCAAAATATGGTCATGACTTTTTGGCCAACTCTGGCAAATGGAATTTGGAGTTTGATTTTATTTGGTTTAGAGAACTGGACCTGAAGGGGAACAGATTCATTCTTGCTACACTATAATTGCTAGAGAAGATGAACTGAATCATTTGACACTCACATCTGCCTAGTTTCTGTCCTAAGAAGAGCATTCAATGCTCTTTACACCCTGACTCCTGCCTGCTTTCCAGCTTCATCTCTACTTCCACCCTTGGCCTCCTCCAGTCCATACCAGGATCTTAGGCTCCAGCTACTCAAAATTACACACCTTCCCAAATGGGCTCCCACATCTTTGCTCACACTAGTCTCTGCCTAGAAGGCCTTTCCCCTTTCCACCAGGTGTTATGCTACAAAGGCCAGCTCATAAAACCTGTGACACATCCCGGAAGATTAAATCTGTTCTTGGGGAACATTGTTAACCCTCTTATAACCCGTGTGTTAAAGGCTGCAATATTTAGTTACCTGTTTCACCAGGCAACCTGAGATTCCTTCTGGGCCAGGCTCCAGCCTGATTCATCTCCATGACCCAGCAAGTAGCCCTTTGATTTGATTCACCTGAATCAAATCTAACTCCACTCCTGCTTGATCCAAGATACTCCTGCTTTTCTTGCTTTCTTGCTAGGCTCATGTCACCATGCACAAAACCATTTTTGGTTTGAGGATGAATCACAGGAAGACCTTGGTGTCCAACAGTCAGTGCCCCGGGGCAAAGCCTCAAGGAACAGGCCCACCTAGGCCTCATTCAGCTAGGCGTCTAGAGTTCAGTGGTTTCTCTGGAGTCTGTTTACAACATACCTGTTATACTGAGGATTAACCACCTCAAATTTTTTTTCCCCACCAAAATTCATCAGGCTAAATTTCTTTCCCCTTAACACAGAAAAATCAAGCCTTGATACTTAAGGCTGATTGAGAAAGCATTTCATATCTGGGTTCTCCTTATTATGACCATTTCTGCTTCTCCAGCACATTTCTTCCCTTTATCAGAAAAACAGCAACAAAGCCTTGGAGACTTAAAAAAATTTTTTTGGAATATAGGTGATTGAGGTTTTTGTTTCTATTTCTCAAAGGGAAATGTGAGGGTATCCTAAGCAACTCTGTTTACTCAAAGGACAGAGAAAAGGACATAGGGTCAAGGATGGACGTTTAATGTCATTTCTTTTTAAAGAAAAAACATTACCTTCTTTATTTTAGCTGCTTAACTTAGACAAGACTCTGGACCACAGTAGTTTTATCTGTAAAATGGGAGTGAAAATACTCGGCTGACCTGAAGAATTTTTTTGGGGGTGGGGGGTGGAATTAGGTTTATTTGTTTATTTATTTATTTATTTTTAGGTTTTTGGTGGGGAGAGAGGTAACTGGGTTTATTTATTCTTAGAGGAGGTACTGGGGATTGAACCCAGGACCTCCCGCATGCTAACCATGCAGTCTACTTACCACTGAGCTATACCCTTCCCCCAACCTCAAGAATTTCTTAGGGTCCCTTCCAGCTTCATGATTCTAGTTCTACTTTCATGCCCAGCAGTAGGAACCCTAATGCAGTTTAAATAATCATTGAGCGCAATGAGGTACTAAGGGATGCAAAATCAGAGACTAAGAGCCAGATCCCCAAAGCTGATTCTGAATGAATTGCCTTTAAACATTTTGCTTCTTTATCTTCTCAATGGCAAGAGGCCAAAAGAAGAAAGAAATATGGGATGGAAAAAAGATCCTTAGCTTGGAACACTAAAAGCCTAAGAATACCAGAAACCCCATGATTCTGATGTGAGAAGTGATAAAAAACAAAAACAAAAGCAAAAAACTATTCTGACACTTGCTAAAATGGTAAGGAAGATTTTATTCAAGACTATTGCAGGGGAGGGTATAGCTCAGTTGTAGAGTACATGCTTAGCATGCATGAGGCCCTGGGTTCAATCCCTAGGACCTCCATTAAAAATAAGTAAAATAAATAAATAAACCTAATGACCTCCCCCCCCAAAAAAAAACAAAATAAAAAATTTTTAAAAGACTATTGCAAAGTCTGGACAGCAAAGACAGCTGCAAAGCAAAGACAACAGAGAAACTGGGGATTTTTTGCCAAGGAGCAGAGTTGACGAAGTCAAGTCAGAGTGAAGATGGAAAATTACTAACAGGAGACATCAAGGGTAAGGGGATTCTTGCAAAACTGACCTAACAGGATTCTTGCTAAAGTTGCCTCAAGGATTTATACATCAAGGGTAGGGGATTGAGAACTTGATCAGGTATCAAGGGTGAAGGATTCACACTAAGCTGACTTAGCAATATTCTTGCAAAGACTGGGCTGGGCAGGCAGAAGACAGGACGGGGCCCAAGATGGAGGCCTGGTCAAAAAGAGGGCTCAGAAGAACCTGACTATATACAATTGGGTCAAGGAGAGTCTTTATCAGGAGCCAGTACAAACTTCCCATCACTCTGCCCCTCCCTACTTTGTTAAAGGAGTTAACATCTATAAAACATTTGAAATACCCAATAATTCCATTTTTGTCTGGGGAGGACAGAACTGGAATAATTATCACAACGTTAACAGAAACTATTTCTAGAGATTGAAATTATAAGAATTCTTATTTCTTTGAAGATTTTCCATACTTATCAAATATTCTACAATTAAAAAGAGCCCCCCCAACCCCCACAAAAGAGGCCCCAATAATTTTTGAGTTAAAGGAGGTAAAGGCAGCTGGCTCTTCTGCACTGGAGCCATTAAAGCCAATAAGCTTTCTAACCAAAATGAGCAGACTCCATCACTCCGCCTCCTTATTAAACTCAGGGTCAGAGGGCAGGTCTCAGAGCTGGAAAAAATTACTTCTGGAAAGAAAGTTAGAGCAGCAGCCTGTCAAGAAAGCATGCAACTAACTGCCCTGCAGCCAGAGCAAGTCAGCAAAATTCCTATTATTTGAAACATGGAAAATCAGATTACCTCTTTCCTGGACACCAGAAAGTAAATATGGAGACCTAAGGCGAGATGCCAAATCGAGTTTTGGGATTTTAAAGGAGAAACCACTTCCCTTCAGTTTCATTACAGCAGAGGGTGTAAAGCTGGGCCTCATATCCCACTATTTACATGCAAATCCGATAAAAAATGAGTTGGCCCCATTCCAAGTGCTCAGATCTCAAAGGAACTCTGTTTCCTGTGAGGCCCCTGCCTTCTAGGCACAAGTCTCTCTTCTCTGCTTTCTTATGGGGGGAGGGGAGAGTAGGTGCTAAGGCACTGAAATCATCATGGATCAGGAAACAAACTGCTGCTTTCCCCCTCCTGACAGTCTACCTGTTACCAGTTATTTAAGCTTCTTAACGGCAAGAATTCAGGATTAACTTTTATTTATCTGTATATCCTCTAGAACCCCCCAGCACTGCTCAAAGGCAGGGAAATTGTTCCCTGAACAAGATGATAAAGAACAAAAGTGTGGTACTAGAGGACTAGATGTTCAACTCAGTACCAATCAATTCTAGTTTAAGATTAAATAGATGTAGTTCACTCAACATTCTACAGTGGATCCAGATGAAACATGAGGCCTCATGGAAGTACTGCAATACAAGAGCAAACACTTACTGAGCCTGCTAACTTCCAGACACTTCCTTGGGTAATAAAGGAGGATACACAGATAAAACATGAGTTTCCATTAGTTCAGATAGCTTATAATCTAGTGTTTTTCAAAACCTCAGAGACTTTATAACAAATGCATGACAAGAAAAACAAAGTGAGGGAGAAGAGAATATAACTTTTAAAAGAGACTAAGAGGCATGCCAGCCAAAACAATGGCAGGTGTGGGCCTTTTTGGGTCACTGCTGCTTTGAACAAACTGAATGTAAAACAATTTATTAGAAATGCAAACACTGGCTATCTGACACAAAGAACAAAAAGAGAAATGAAGAGACACATAGAATGTGATTTACAAAGAAATGAATATGCCCTTAAAATACCTCCACCTTTAAATATATATATATGTATTATATATATATAGATATATATTATATATCTATATATATATAAATAGATATATATATATATAAATGTATTGAATAAGTTATTTGGTGGTTTTCTTTTCTGCTTTTCAGTAAAAAATATTTACAAAACTTCAATGATCACCTCCTACAATAAGATACATCTGGGTAGCAGAGTGCTTGTAAAATACACTTGCCAATAAGACACAAAAATATAAATATTTTAAAATAACATCTCTGAAGAAGAAAAATGTCTGTTTTTCAATAAACTCTGGAATTGTATTCTCCTCATCCACCAAAAAGAAAACCAAGCAAACCAAAAAAACAAAAACAACCCCCCCCCAAACAAACAAACAAAAAACCAGGAATGAAGAACAGCACTGGAAAAATAGAAAGAAGTGGTATGAGCCTTTAAATAGCTAGGAAGCTACAAATTTTGGTCTCACTGTCAGAGCTGTGACATTGTTCCTCATATTAGAGATTTACATTGAGGATATTAAGATTCATGTGTTTCTTTTAAGTAAATTAATTTCCATTTTTGCATACATAACATTGCTTTGGTTGATTTCTGCTCCTATAATAGAATCAAGAAATCTATTATTACAGCTAAAAGGAACTTTGTTTTATCTGTTTCTGTTCCTCCCCATTCTGCCAAAACACAGTTCATAAAGAAACTAAGGGCCACAAAAGTTAAGGGGGTGCCCAGGGCCCCATGCTAGTTAGTGTCTGAGCCAAGAGTGGAAGGGAGGGAGATTTCCAATTCTCTGTCTAAAGCAGCAATAGGCAGACTGTGGGTGGTGGGCCAAATGTGGCCCACTGCTTGTTTAGTGTGGCTTGCAAGCTAAGAATGATTTTCACATTTTTAAATAGTTGGAGGGAAAAAATCAAAAGAAAATTACTATTTCTTGACAGGTGAAAACAGGTCAAAATTATAAGAAATTCAAATTCCACTGTCCATGAGGTCTTATGGACAGAACACCGGCACACAGTGCATGTGTGTATCCTCTGTGGCTTCTCTCATCAGCAGAGGTGAGTGGTTGCAGTAGAGATACATGGTCTGCAGAGCCTAAAATGTTTCCTCTCTGGTCCTTTCTAGAAAAAGTTTGCAGAATCATGGTCTACAGCCCTTTATGTGTCAAGACTGCTTTACAGAACAGGGCCAGAGATAGAGAAAGTGCTCTTAGTGCACAAATGGGAGGACTTCTGGGCCTCCTGGTTCAACCCAATTGCTTTGCATGTTGGATGCTGCTGGGAGAGGGGAGAACTGACAGGTGCCCTACATGTCCTCCAGCTAACACACTGAGTGAGGTGGGAGATTTAGTTTGTTCTCACTGCCCTTTCAATCAGGAGCCTCTCAGCTAACCCTGTCAACAAGGAGACCAATTAGTGCCACTTTGGATGTGAAAGGTGTTTCCTTAAGGCAGAACTGAGATCACCACCTCATTCACACAAACAATTCAGGGTCACAAGGTTAACCTGGTTAGATTCAAACCAGGGCTTAGAAAGTGAAAGGCAGCCCTCTTACCGATCCCTAGAGCTCTCTAGACTCCTTAGAAAAAGTGTCAAAGAATTCACCTCATTTACCACAAGGGGACCTAACACTTCAGGGGTAAACAGCTAACGGGCCCTGCAAATTTAATTTCCCGCCCACAAGATTACCCTCAGATTTCCCACAGATATTTATGGCAAAACTTTATTAGAGCCATGTGTAGTAATCAGCTTCCTTGGAATTCAAGTCAAAACACCAGGCCCTCCACTTCAGAGTTCTGAATTCTTTAGGAAATCAAAGACCCATCTCCAAGGGCCAGTGAGTTCTTTAAACACATTTCTTACAAGTGAAAATATTCTTTTAAAGGCAACTTTATTTTATACAAGATTGCCAAAAAATTTCCTGTAAATAAAATTTTAATGTGCATACTGCAATATTTTAATAAGATGAGCAGAGCTTACTTCTTAAACCCTTTGGTGGATCATTTCACAAAAAGAATAAAACTATTTTTTTGAGAGTGCATAGTTTGTTTTCTGAAAGAATTCATAAGTTAAAAAACTGAAGTGCTATTCACATAATATAAATTGCTTATTCTAAATAAATCAAACTTGTTTTTTTTAAATGAACAATTTAGTGGCAATCAATATGTTCACAATGTCATGATTTGTTTTTTATGTCAATGTAGCCTTTTCAAATTTGCCTAAAATTTTGTTTATATTTTGAATATTAAGAGGCCATGTACACCCATAGTGTCTATGTTCCTTGAATGAATTTGAAGCCAAGAATTGCTTTTTAAAGTAGAAAACTGTCCCTCTTGGACATTCAGATTGCCAAAAGGTAAACCACACTAGTGAACAATAGGAAAAGAAATTCTTTTAAACCTAATCGATTACGATCACTCAGTAAAAGAACTTATTGGGTTTTCTAGGTTGTAGACATTTCTTTGGGGTCATTAATATCTCCCAAATTTCCCCCAAACTACATACTTTTTTAAAAAGAATGCCTTTATTATTTCTGAAAAATGATACATCTTATTATTAAAAATTTAAGTAACATACAAAAAAATTCACTTGAAATTCTACCACCCAGAAATGATCATCTTTACAAAGGTGAACATTTTTCTAGGTAAACATATAGACAGAAATAATTTTAGAAAAATGGAATCATTATAGATAACATTTTAAATTTAAAATATTACACTTAATTTCAGGAAGATGGAATAGATATAATTTGTTCTTTCCATTTAATAATAACTTAAAAACCTTGGAAGATTTACATATTCATATATATATATATCTCCCCCAAGGTACAGCTACTATATACTGGCAGATGGCTGGCTAGGGACTCAAGTCCCAAGAACAATACCACAGTGATTAGTTCCCTGGAACTTTTCACTTTGTATATCCCAGACTGGACACCAGTAAAGTCAGCCACCTGGAAATGCCAGTAGACACAGACAAAATTAACACCTCAAGAAAAGCCCGCTCTCTCTAGCTAAAGGACCAGCAAAGGGGCAGCCTAGCAAGACAGAGTCTTCAACACACTAACCATTCTACTCCAGCCAAACATCCTGGAAAAAAACTGTGACCCCACTATTATCCCACCAGCAAAGGCCAGTTGGAAAGCCTAGATTTCCACATTTGCCAGGCTGTAATGATGTGTCCCAACTCCCTCAGCTTCCAAAAGTGTTGATAAAGGAGTTGTGGCGAGCCCCCACCCCCAATTTCCTGCAGTTTCAGTGGAGATCACGTGGGAAACTTGCACTTCTGCCCCTACCAGGCAGTGCTGAGTGCCCCTCCCTCCCCAGGTAAAGAGTGAGGACTGCCACTGTAACTCAGCAGTTACAAAGCCACCCCCTCCTCAGTGTCAGTGGAGGCCACGTGGAAAGCAATAATAAGATGTCCCACCACTTTCAGGCCTAGTGGAGAGCCTGAAAGCCCCTCGCCACCCAGAAGTAACAACAACTCCTGTACCCAGCTATCATGGATAAGCAATGTTATTCAGCCATAAAAAAGAAGGAAATCTTGCCATTTATGACAACATGGGTCTTGAAGGTCTTATGTTTAGTGAAATAAGTTGGACAGAGAAAGACAAATACTGTATGATCTCACTTAAATGTGGAATCTTTAAAAAAAAAACTCATTCTCATAGAAAAAGATCAGATCTGTGGCTACCAGAAGTGGAGGGGGTGGAGGGTGAGGAAATTGGATAAAGGTGATCAAGAGGTAAAAACATCCAGTCATATGACAAATAAGTAATTGAGGTGTAATGTATAATATGATGACTATAGTTGACACTGCTGTATGATGTATAGGAAAGTGGTTAAAAGAGTAAATCCTAAGAGTTTTCATCACAAGGAAAAAAACATTTTTTTTTCCTGTATCTATGTGAGATGAAGAATGTTAACTAAAATTACTGTGATAATCATTTCACAATATATGTAAGTAAAGTCATTATGCTGTACACCTTAAACTTATACAGTGCTGTCTATCCATCATATCCAGCAATTCCACTCCTAGGTATATGCCCAAGAGAGATCAAAAGATACGTTCACACAAAAACTTGCTACATGGTTGTTCATGGTAGCATCATTCATAATAGCCAAAAAGTAGAAAATCCAAATAGCCCTCAACTGATAAGTGGTTAAACAAAATGATGTGTATTTATACACTGGAATATTATACAGCCATAAAAAGAAATGAGGTACTAACACATGCTACAACATGGATGAATGTTGATAACATTATGCAAAGTGTTAAAGAAACCAGACACAAAAGGCCACACATTATGATTCCATTTATATGAAATGTTCACACTAAGCAAATCCACAGAGACACAAAGTCCATTAGTGGTTGCCAGGGGCTGGGAGGAGAGAGAAATGGTGACTGACTGACTGCTAATGGGTATGGGTTTCTTTTTAGGGTGATAAAAATGTTCTGAAACACGATAGCGGCGATGGTTGCACAGCCCTGAGTATACTAAAAACCAGTGAATTCTACACTTACTCTTTTAGAGTAACTATCATGTTCTGTGAATTATCTCAAATTGTAAAATTGCAAACAAACAGCAACAACACCCACCTCACATTTTGGAGCTCTAGGCACTGAGGCTCTGAGTGCCTGGCCTGAGATGACTCATGAGTTGCCAGAGTTTCCAGGTGGTTAGGGATCAGCTAACTCTGAGGACTACAAAGCAACCTCATCCTGTCACAGAAACACCCATGGCTGCCTTGATCTGAAGGGCAGGACAGGACCCAGCATGGCCTCTTTTTTCCTCAGTCTTAAAAAAAAGAAAAAAAAGTAGACAGAACTTTGTATCACATTGTACCAAAGTCATATTCCAGGTTTTGACATTGTACTATAACTATGTTACATGTAACCACCAGGGGAAATGAGGGAAGGGTATAATGGGATCTTTCTATACTATTTTTGCAACTTTCTGTAAATCTGTAATTATTTCCAAATAAAAAGTTTTAAAAAAAGTATTAGACTCAATTTTACTTTGGATAAATTGAAAATGAATTGTTGAACTTCAGATTTTTCTTACTACCAGAGTTTTCTTTTTTTTTATTTTTCATGTTTTTTCCCCAGTTTTATTGAGATATAATTGACCTATAGCAGGTATACAGCATGATTTGAATTACATATATTGTGAAATGATTACCATAATCCATTTTTGTGTTTTTTAAAATACATACCTTAAATCCTTAACTATAACATACTTTGTCTCCTTCCATAAATAATAAAGTTTACAGACATCTGGCATATATATGTGTGTGTGTGTGTGTGTGTGTGTGTATAAGTTTAGCTTTTTTAAAAATTGAGGTATCATTGATGCACAGTGTTATGTAAGTTTCAGCTGTACAACATAGTGATTCATAATTTTTGAAGGTAATATTCTATTTATAGTTACTATAAAATATTGGCTATATTCCCCTGTGTTGTACAATATATCCTCGTGGCTTATTTATTTTGTACGTTGTAGTTTGTACCTCTTAATTTCTTACCTCTATCTTGACCCTCCCCCACTTCCCTCTCTCCAGTGATAACCACTAGTTTGTTCTCTACATCTGTGAGTCTGTTTCTTTTTTGTTATATTCACCAGCTTGTTTTTTTTAGATTCCACATAAGTGATAACATAAAGTATTTGCCCTTCTTTATCTTATTTCACTTAGCATAATACCCTCCAAGTCCTTCCATGTTGTTGCAAATGGCAAATTTTTATCCTTTTTTATGGCTGAGTAATAGTCCATGGTGTGTGTCTCTGTGTGTGTGTACATATGTGTATATCTCAATATCATATCTTCTTTATCCATTCATCAGTTGACAAGCACTTAGGTTGCTTCCATATGCTGGTAATTATAAATAATACTGTTATGAACATTGGGGTTCACGTATCTTTTTGGATTAGTGTTTTTGCGTTTTTCCAGATTTATACCCAGGAGTAGAATTGCTAGGTCATATGGTAGTTCTATTTTAAGCTTTTAGAGAAACCTCCGTACTATTTTCCACAGTGACTGTACAAATTCACATTCCCACCAACAGTGTATGTGGGCTCCCTTTTCTCCACATCCTCTACAACCTTTGTTATTTACCACTGGAGTTATTTTAATAAGAATTCTCTAGACTGAATTAAAATTACAGAAAACAGAAAACAAAGGACAGTATCTGATGTTCCTTTATTTTGAAAGATGGGAAATTAGAACACTTTTAGTTTTCATTATATTATTTTTTATTAAGATTTTAAAAATTGACATTATAAATGAAATTTTCACAGTTCCCTTGTCTGCTAGATTTTTTACCTCTATCTTGACCCTTATCATCATTTTTATTATTCCCCTTAACAGAGGCACTGGGGATTGAACCCAGAACCTCATGCATGCTAAGCATGCGCTCTACCACTTGAGCTATACCCTCCCCCTGCCCATATTTGCCTTTATTCTTAAAGGATAATAACTAGGTTAGTTATAAAATTCTTGGGTTACTTTTCCTTGGAAGATTCTAGAAGTCGCTCTATTGTTTTGTGATTAAGAGCTGATGCAGAGAATTCTCCTTCCTCTGTTGACTATCATTTCCTCCAGCATCATTTTTATTAGGTTGAACCATATGAAAACACCATTTTTTGTAGGCCAAAATAATCAAATATCAGCAATTTCATATGGAAAATAAATAGAAAGTGTGTTAGGCTGAACCATAAGAAGTTACCTATTTTGTAGGTAAAAAATAATTGGACATTGTAAGTTTATACGATTCAACCTAATGTACTATTTTCTATTTTATTTTGTTTAATTTCTTCAAGCCTGTGAGGTCTCTGGTTTCCAGTTTTGTTACTTGGTTTTTTACTGATTTTTTTTTATGGGGGAGGTAATCAGATTTGTTTGTTTGTTTGTTTAATGGCAGTACTGGGCATTGAACCCAAAACCCTCCCACCCTGGTTTTTTTTGTGGATTTTTAAGGTGATTTTCTCTGTATGGATTTTTGACTTCTATTCCTTTCATGAGCTCTGCCAATTCATTTTTTTCTCTTTTGTTATCCATCTCTTCTATGCATTTTCATAATTCTTCAGCCTTTTAAAAAAGGAAGATTTCATAAAGATCACAGAGAACTATTTAAGCCTTTTGTTTGGAGGAAATTTTTGTGAACGATTTCATGTTTTTCATCTGTCTTTTGCTTATGTTCTTTTTTTTTTTTTTTTAATACTTATGTCCTAAGTTCCTTGGGGAACCTTCCGTCATGTTATCTCAAATGGCTTTCAATGTTACTTCCTTTGCTTTCTCTTGGAGTATCTTCCTTCAGCTCTCAGAATTCAAGACCACTGACATAAGGCCCTTTAGGATCTGGGTCCTCTACCTATTGCTACCACAGCACCTTTCACCCATTTCATCTTGAAGGATCCTCCTTCGGTAAGAGCTAGGTCAGAGATCATACAAATGGTGAAGATGGCTTGGTTTATCTCCAGCTCTATCTCCGGGATAGAACCCAGGTCTCTACAAGAATTATTTTCTGCTTCTTCGGTGGCTCGTTCCTTTTTTTTTTTTTTTTTTTTTTTTGGCAGTGGGAGGTTATTAGGTTTGTTTGTTTGTTTGTTTTTTGTTTGTTTTTAGGGGAGGTGCTGGGGATTGAACCCAGGACCTCATGCACACTAAGCACATGCTGTACCCCCTCACCCCACTACAATTCTTAAACTGCATCTGTCCTAAACTGTTTTTCCAAAAATAGTATAGGCTCTCAAGAATTTTTAGTTATATTCTCTTGAATTCCAGTTCATTATGAAAAGAATCCAAGACATCATGTTTTTATTTGATATCTATCATGAGAACTAAGAAATGCAATTCAAATGTTTTCACTTTATGAAGCTGGGGAACGACTTCAGCTAGTGTTACACAGTTTGGCAGGCAAACACTCTTCTTAAGTGTATACATGTATGATTTGAGGTGAGTCCCACAGTTCTGGTTTATTGCCTCAGTATTCTCACCTGTAAAGTAGGAGGATGAGGGAAAGTCCTATCATATGAACTTAAATGCTGGTTGAGAGAAGGATGATTTAGGGTAAGGATTGGGATAGAAGAGGAGCAGAACAATACTGAAATAAGATTAAGATTATATATTTTACTATAAAATGTAGATTTTACAAAGTATCATTTCTTATATCTACCTTGTAACTACAAATATCTATCTTGTTTACACAGTATTTCAGTTGTCATATTTTCTTATTCTAACATTATTTGTACTGATTTATATTTCCTCTATCATTTTCTCAATTAAAATATGCATGTAAAACCATACTCATTTTAGAGTGTTGTTTTGAAGGTTAATATTAGTAAAGATATGAGAATCTTCATCATGACCTGAAAGAATGTGGTTATCTGTGGGATTACATCACTTAGGGATAATATACATTTGCTCAAAGTAACTGATATTAAAGTTTAATACTGAATAGTCTCTTTACAACAGAGAAACATTTTGAACTGAGCAAGGTGGCACTTAAGTAGTTACTACTAGCAACAGTACAAGACAGGAGTGGCTCTGACCCTGCAGGTTAAACTTCAACTCTGCTATTTTAAGAAGTTTAACAAAGAGTTTTATTGTCAATGTAAGCACCATTAAACCACAGCTGGCCTGCACTGGCACTTTTTAAAAAATTGTAGTTGATTTACAATGTTAATTTCTGGTGTACAGTGATTAATATATCTATATATTCTTTTTCATATTCTTTTCCATTATGGTTTATTATAGGATATTGAATATAGTTCTCTATGCTACACAGGACCTTGTTGTTTATCTGTTTTATATATAGTAACTTGTATCTGCTAACCCCAAACTGCTAATTTATCCCTCCCCAACGCAGTGCTTTTTTTTTTTTTTAATGTTGAATGGAGCTGAAGATTGAATTCTTAAAAAGAATTTTTAAGGTTTTGTTTTTCTCATATTTCCTCTTTTCAAAAAAATTTTTAATTGGAATATAATCCATTTTCGTATGCCAGATCAATCAACCCTTCCTGTCTGTACTGACTAAATTCCATACACCATAACTTTATCAGGTTTCTATCTCTTATGCTT
Source organism: Camelus ferus (assembly GCF_009834535.1). Lineage (NCBI taxonomy): Eukaryota > Metazoa > Chordata > Mammalia > Artiodactyla > Camelidae > Camelus > Camelus ferus. The sequence goes on along the minus strand of NC_045706.1, from coordinate 49,266,671 downwards.
ACACTGTGACACCTGAGCATTTTACTTTCTCCAGTTCTGTTTTGGATATAGGTATATCACAGAGTAACTGCCAATTCTTTCAATAATCATAACAGAAGTGTATGTGCAACCTCATAATCTTGGCAATGGGATCAAATTAAGTAATGACTTACCTCAAAATCTTTTGTCCTATCCAAGCAGATAAAGACTGGTTCCCGGGAAATAGGAACTGGTCTGCATTTACAACAAATTCTTAGTAATTTAAAACAAGAGTACTGCTGAAGCAATGTTGAATGTTAGGGAAAGCAAGAAGCTCCTGGGTCAGAGGGAGGGTATAGCTCAAGTGGTAGAGCACATGGGTAGCACGCACGAGGGCCGGGGTTCAATCCCCAGTACCTCCTCCAAAAATAAATAAATAAATCTAATTACCTCTCCCCTCTAAAAATAAAATTTAAAAAATAAAAAGAAGCTTGTGGGTCATAACTTTTATTTCTGGGCTTCAGTTTCCCAAGGTGATCTTTATCTGCAGACTGCTGGAGCTTTCAGGCAATCAAGAGTTAAAGATGACCAAGTCTTAAATTAAAACAGAAACAAATTAACAGTGGAGCTAAAGGATTAGCTTTTTTTTTTTTTTTTTAAGGTTTAGTTTTGTAGAATGGCAGAATTCTCATTTTATTCCAAGTTCTAATTCTTATAGTGTTGGCTGGTTGGCTGCTTCTCTTCTGGAAATAGTAGCTCAAAGGTTAAAAATTCACCTCTTGGAAACATTTTCAACAGCCAGGTGAATGCCCCCTGAGTTTGAAAAGCTGCTAAAAACCCTGGGATTAAATAACAGATGGATTTGGGAAATTGCAAACCCAAGGCTAGTGTACTTCATGCCTTAAGAAAGAATGGTTCAAAGCAAGTTTTAATTAAATATTTATGTTATAGCCAGAAACAGCAATTGGTCTTTGTGTGACCATTGACTGGCTTTCAAAAAGGTCTATCTAGCTAAGAAAGAAAATGAATAGACATTAAATATTTATTCTTTATATGTTATAAGTGGATTCTGTTCTTTCCTCGCCTGAAGGAAGATAAAAAAGCTAGAGATAACCAGCGAGTTATGTTTGGAAATACAATCTTATAAAGACTAGGAGTCTAGGTTCAACTATTAAGTGGATATGAGGTTTTACTGAGGCCAGATAAAGTGAAATACTAAACTCTTTACCATTTATCTGGGGACCACAAAGGAATAACTTTCCATTGTTTCTGGCTGCATTTTCTCACCTTTAGAAAGGGGAAAATAATATGACTAATTTTTTTTTTTTCTGAAGCATAGACTACCAACTGCTGTATCAATTTTCCAAACCCTTATATGACCCTTGTAAAGGAGAATTTGTCATAGTAAACTAATCCCAAGATGAGTTTATGTTTTTGGTTTTATCTTGACTCTGAAATTTTAGAGTGATTAAGAACCACACAGCATGCAAATTCCTCATATTTTGTCTCTTTAGATGTGAGGTTTTTAAAGTTTTTTTGAACTTCAAGGTCAGTGCTGTGATAACCTCTATATAATGGCTTCCTATAGATCACATCTAAACTTGTTCCCTGCTCTCTCTGACGTTTCATTTGCCTGACTTGCTAGAGTAATGGCACACTATCAATTATTGTTGAACCAAAGGTGAAATATGCACCTGATTTAGTAGACAGAGAATTTTTAGGGCAAAGGCCACGAAAATAAAAATAAATGCAATTTAAAAAAAAAGTGTTTGGAAAAAGTTCAATTCTGAACTTAAATTAACCCCCTAAATTTGAGAGCCTAGAACAAACTTCACATGAAGAGGTACCATCTTAACCACATGTTAACAATAATGAAACTGCAGTATTGCAATAAAGGAGAAAAATTAAAATGATTATATGGTATTCTTTGATGTTAGGTCCAGGGCACATGGGTTCTAAAACTGGTGAATTGGAAAGCCATCTGCTCTCAAGACACTGTAAAACAATGCCTAGAACTAAATATTTTAAAAAATGATTGAAATATCTAAACCCAGACGTCAAAATATTTTAAGTTTAAATAACTTAGTAAAGAATAGACGTTTTAAAATATCCACTTAGAAAATAGGGGGGGGGGGGATCCAATGAGAGAGAAGCCAGAAACTACAGTTACCCTAGCAATGCTCACAATGTTTGTTACCATTACAAGGAAGCTCTCGTAACAGATTCACATACTTTACATGAACAAAATCTCTTAACACAGATTTACAACAGTTTAGGATCTCCTACAGAAAACACAAGGACTCTTCAAAAAAAGCATTGGTTTTACTCACTGGCCGAAAGTACTGCTGTAGCAATGCTGAATGCCCGGGAAAGCAAGAACCTTGTGGATCACAGATTTTACCTCTGGGCTTCCGTTTCCTAAGGTGATCTTTATCTGCAGACTGCTAGAGGTCCCAGGCCACCAAGAGCTAAACATGACCAAGTTCTAAAACGAAAAATTAACTGTAGAGCTAAAGGCTAAGCTTTAGAATGGCAGGGTTCTTATTTTATTCCAAATTCAGATTTACCCTGGATTTGATTTCATTCAATTTGAAATTAGGCTGCCTCACAGTAACAAAACATATTAAATACATGAAAATGCTTAGATATTTTTGATTTAAAAAATCTGTAAAACCACCTGAGGTTAAACCTGCATTTCAGCCCTGCCTAGCTATAAATTTCAGGTACCTCTAAACTGTACATTCAGGCTCACTAGATTTCTGAGCTAATCCAAACTACCTGACATGTTAGGAGGATTTATTTTATTCATTGTCCTAAATGTGGTGTGAACCTGAATGCTACCACGCTCATGAGGCTCTACTCTTCAATCAAAATCTGTGTAGATGAGCCTCTACCCCCCTGGCTCCTGCCCTAATTGTCTACTGAACTTGGGGCCCTGGTTCTGAATCTTGCCTCTGTGGTTTTGATCCTGATAGTCTGCAAAATCCTCTCTTCTTGAAGGGCTGGACTCTGTCCTTATGGCCCTGACATTGGATGAGGTCTAAGTCTAATTGATTGGGGGAGAGAGTATAGCTCAGTGGTGGAGTGCATGTTTAACATGCACAAGGTCCTGGGTTCAATCCCCAGCACCTCCATTAAACAAACAAACCGAATTACCTTTCCCCAGCCAAAAAAATTACTAATTCTAACTGATCAATTTCCCTGGAACTAAGATTATAATCTTCCTGTCAGTAATGCTGACACAGCCTAGAGGATTACCACCTTCTCACTCCTTTTACTCTACTTACCTACCAGATGGAACTTTGGACAGTGAAGTCAGCCTACACACAGGAATCTGAATTATTAGCTATGGCTAGGTAGCTAGTGATACAGTTAGGATGACCCCCACACATCATCAGGCCCATTGATTACCAATATACTTAGTTCCTTAAATACTCAATGAAGCAACATTTTAGGAATTTATCTAATTTAGTTGAATTAAGTTTGTCTCACCATTTGCCTTGCCCATTCAAAGCTATTTCTCTATGAGGGCCTAACTAGTCATGGAAGCTCCCCTTTCGCCTTAAGGAGAGAATGCAGCGTTTTCAGTTAAAGGCTTAAGATGAAGTCACTGCCTTGAATATTAGTTCCTTCAAGATTCAGGAAGATGACTAACCTTTGGTTGGAGACACACAGAGAACCTGGAATTGAAAGCCTTTGCCCACAACTCACATCTCTTCCAGAGATCCTTCCTTACTGCTTCTGATATCTGCCTAATCCTTGCCTTGTCATTTTCTCGACCTCTCCATTGTCAAAAAGGCTTTGTTGCCTATTATTTACCTCTCCCCTGATAACTATCTCAGTTCTTTAATTCTTTCCCTCTCAGCTCAGCAACCTACTGTAGAGTTCTTTCCCAAGCCAGCTGATATGCCCCCTCACCACCTATCTGTTCTCCCAACCAAACATCTAACCACCTTCACACTGTTGGTGCATCCTTCTTGTCACCCACCCAACAAGTGGTGGGGACCACACTGACCACACACATACTCCACATTACTTAGATTATGTTCACAATTTGATACCTCACAAAGGAATTATATAGTCACTTCAGGTTAAGGGCGTTAAGTGGAAAAAATATATATTTTAGCCAGAGTATTTAATTCAGTTGATTAAGTAGTTGTGATCCTTCCCATAAACTATTTCAAACTACCTTTTCCAAAGTGACTACTCTTCAGATTTGCATTCATTCATTCAACAAGTATTTCAGTGTCTACTGTAGCTTATCCAATATAGAAATATTTACCCCTACATAGAAAGCCTAAACTGCTCATGACAACCTCTTCTTTTCTGAGTTTTAAAAATCACCTATCAGTAGGAAAAACTTCTCTGTGTGTATACCTTAGTTCAGAGGTTCTCTAAACATGTTGACCTAGAATAGCAGTAGTAGTATCCGGGAACTTGTCAGAAATGCAAATTCTTGGACCCTACCCCAGACATTCTCAATCAGAAAGTCTGGGGATGGGGCTCAGCAATCTTTTTTAACAAGACTCCCAGGTGATTCTGATGCATTCTAGTTTGAGAACCACTGCCTTAATTTAGGCCTAATGATCACATTCAGACTCTATCATTAATGCAGCCGAAATAAGGAGGTGACTCAGTGACTTAAGTAGTACCCTATAGACTACCTGACATATGCCCTTTCTACAACAAGAAAAACCAAGTATATAATTTATGGTCAAAAGTTCTTTGACACTTAATCTTCACTTATGTATGAAGAGGCTTGTTTTTATTTTATTTTTTAATTTTTAAACAAATGAAGTTTTATTTTCTAGAGGAAAAATGCCAAGTGAAAGATGGTTTAAACTAATCAATGTTAAATGTTTATCACTGAGAAAATATTAAATATGATTATATCATCTATTCATACTTGTCTATGCTCAGGCTTTTGAGGCATTATTATTTAACAGTGTGTTTTCAATGTTAATGAGGCTTGTTTTTAAACTAGTGAACACCAAAAGTAGGTCAATTTTGCCTGGAAGGTGAATAATAAATAGGTAATTGTTTGCCTTAGACAGTACTCGTTTATACCTGCTATTTTGATACAATTATTCTTGGCATCCTCCTCTTTTCTCAAAAGGCTCACAGTTTAGACAGTAAATTATGGTCTATCACCCATTCTATTAATAAAACAAAATAAGGCAGTAAAATGTGTTACTAAAGACATCTGAAAAATTCTCATCCCATTAAGCTTCATTAAGAACAATTTGTAAAGACAGTCTTAGATATTAATTTTACTGATTTCGTGGTGCCTCTAATTACCATGCTGATTTTAATCCTTTGCCTAAACTCAGTATGTGCTTTGGTACCAACTTTGACTTCACATCACTAGGAGAAAACCTACATAGCTTCTGCCAATGAAAACAACTTCAGGTTATCTCAGACCCACAAAAAGATTCAATGCCATCTCAGAGTTGGACTTGCAAAGGTCTGGTAAGGTAAGGTAGTATGCTGGGCTAGAAAGGCATTGTAGGAGAAAGCAGGAAGGTGTCCCTTCTACTCTTGTGACTATAGAGTGCTCCAAGAAAGCCCTTCAGTATCATGTCAAACCCCAAGCAAAATCTACAGTCCCCACTGTAGTATTTTTGATGAATTCTAGTCAGCACTCAAGAGATCCAAATAGCTAAAAGAAATCAGGCTCCAAATAGGCTCTGAAGGTCAAGTATTACCCTGAATGAGAGAGAACTCAGTAAGACTGGCCTGGATTCTGCCAACTACTGAAGACACCATTCCTTTCCTGTTGGACTTTCCAGCAATTCTATCTAGGTACCTAAAGAGAATATCTATGTTGTTTGCTACATAAAATTTACATTATCTATTTTCACCAAATTTTTAATGACTTATGGGCATGGATATCCATGGATACATTCTTTAATACAGTTGCAATGTTTCATCCATATTTCAATAAGCAATACTGCCCATGTTTAACATATTCCAAATGCCTTTTTAACAGAAAATTGTTTCCAAACTTTTTTTTTGCTCTCTACACAAATACTGCTTTTCTGACCAGAAAAGAGTAACTGCCTCTGTATTAAGGCACAACAGGATTGTCACTGTGACAGAAATCCCTGCTGTCCTTCCCCCTGATCTCCACTGAGACCCTGTGGCCCACAAGATGAAGGTACTTGAGATTCTTCCCTCACCTGGAGCTTAGGAAAGAGCTGAGACTCCAGGGATTATCATGATCTTTGGTTCTGTGTCCAAGTTTGCATGTCTCCACTGGTGAAGATGGATATCAAGATTTATCAAAACTGTAAAAGAATCTTCAAGTATCTTTCCTCCTGAGTCCACCTTTGACAAAAGTCCCCAAAGTTTGGCTCCTGAGCAAAGGTACAATTCCATCCTAGCCACTCTCAGAATTAAAAGAGAGAATGAATTGCCCAGGGGTACATAATTGATGGACTATTCTCAGCAAGTCAGGCACTTGTGCAAGGAGCAAGGTGCAGCTGTCTGGTAATACATACACTGCTGTGAGATCTTAGGGTACATAGAAAGGACAGACGAAAAGCGCAACAGCTAATCTGTCCCACCTACTCCAGCCCATTCAATTTAGGGTCTTTACATGTTTCTTGTTTTCCACTTATACTGAGACTGCTTTCCAACTGAATCGTTTCTTATCACTACCAAAATATATGAAAAGTGAGGTGGGGAAGAGCCCTGGTTTAGCTCCTCTTGGCTTTGCCACTATGATTGTGGAATTCATTGGGACACAATTTGTTCAAATTGTTAATGTAAACTTAAGTCAATTACATAAAAATATTCTATAAACCCATAAAACTTGGTGCCATCCAAAATCAGATGTATTAGATTAATACCAAAATGACCTCTGAGATTTTCTGTCCATTAAGTGATCTGAATGTCAGTGAATGATTAATTCTGACTCTATGCTAAGATTTCTTTCCCTTGATCATTTCTACAGATCCTTGTTATGGGATGTATACCACATGTTCTAAAATATCCTATAACATTAATTCTTCGAATTGTCTTCAAAATTTTTGTTTAATGGTTTTACCCTGCTGGCTATTTTCAGAGGATTAAGGCTTAATCTTTGCTTTTTCAAAATATAGCTTTATATATTCTGTACTAGATTCAGAAATTAAATTTTATCCATAAAAGTGCTGGGATTATTTGTACCAAATAGTCCATCATCTCTTGTGATGGTTCATTATCAATTTCACCAACAGAAACAGAGGCAGGAAGTTCTCCATTCTACTAGGACAGATAATACCAAAGAATACAGTACTCTTTTGACACTTCAGAGCATGAATCTTGCATTTTAAATAGAATTAAGATTCTTATTTTATTCATCAGTAAAACTATCCATTCATTCAAACTATAAGGCTTTATGATAAAGGTTTTAGGACTGTTAGGGTGAAAGGCAAGAGCATCTCAAACTTTAAAGAGGCAAACAAGTTTGATTTTTACGGAAGTCGGAAAAGAATCTTATTGTCTCTGAATAAACACTTATTCATAAGCCAATACTGGTCATCTCTAATTCCAAGTAGTTATGTAATACGTTGTAGTTAGGGATCATACCAGGTAAAATGTTAGAAAGTATGTGTCGTATATTACTATAAATTTAAGAGTGAAATGTATGCATATAAAGTCTAAGTGTCACTGTAATTTTCTTCAAAAAGGATTATTTATGTTGTTACATTTTGAGGGGTAATTTTCTAGCACTTAGACAAAATTCAGAAGGAAATATTAAATTCTTAAAATTTTGTTGTTTTTAAAATGACTGAACCAAGCATTAGAAATGCAAAAAAAAAAAAAAAAAAAAATGCAAGGCATCCAGAACATAAGAAAGATGGAAAAAATAAAATTAAGTGTTATCACAGACCTACTTGTTACCTGATTTTTTGGCTTGGTCAATGTCAGATGATAGAATATAAGAGTAGACTGCATTTTTACCTCTGAATAAATATTCCAAACAGTAGAAAGACAAAAAAAAAAAAACCATGCTCTTTCCCTCGTTTTCACTAAAACCAATTTTTCTGTATTTAACTTGCTCTTTTTTCCCTAGCTCAGTCATCTCACTTTCCAACTTACCTCTAAATAAGAAGAAAATGGAAAGATTTATATTTTTCTCCACTCTCCTACTACTATTCTTACTTAACTATCTCTGGGAAAAAGTAAGCTGACAGGTAGCTTTTATAATGATTTTTCTCATTCAAAAATATATTCTATTAAAGAACTACATTCACCACTATTTTTAGTTAAAAGTCTGTCTCCAAGATTTTCCCAAGAGAAATGCTTTCCTGTTTTATCCTACCTTAAACATAGACACATACAATAATTGTATAATTATGGATCAGTGAGTAAGCTGACTTCAGAGAAGTTCAACAAACCATTAAGCGCAGAAAGAGCAACTTAAGATAAAAAATTGGTTTGAAAGAATTTCAAGTATTTTAATCTATTTGTTAGCTAAAAGCTAACTGGATTCCATTTAGCTTAAGACGTGAGTAACATGGTATTTACGTTCTCACGTTAACTTGTTTGGAACATCTAGCCATTATTCTAGCAAAATAAAGGTTAAAAACCCTAATATAGCACATATTTCTATGAAAGTGAAACGTTCCAGGAAGGAATATTTATATGCAAAAATTGATTATATGCTGAAGATGCAGTTCAGTTTTCACTAGTGTTATTTCAAAGACATGTCATTTAACCCTATATCCCTTTAGACCAGAGTTTTTCAACTTGGACACTACTGACATTTTCGATTGGATAATTCTTTGTTGTGGGGACTGTCCTATGCACAGTAGGATATTCAGCAATATCCTTGGCCTCTACCAACTACCATCCAGTTGTGACAGGTACAAATGTCACCAGACACTGCTAAATATCCTCTGGGAGCAAACTCACCCCCTATTGAGAACTACCGCTTTAGAGTATATTGCCTTTCCTACCTTATTCCCTCAATGGTTAATAAACTCTTAACGTATCTGCTAAAATTCTGAAGGAAGTACACAGACTAATAAAACATTTTTTTAATTTAAGAAGGCCTAACTTATGGCATCATACTGACATCTTCTGGCTTGGTACTAAACTGTATATTAGACATAAACTACATTAAAAAAAACCCCTCTAAATTAAAATATGCATGCTATTTTGAGAAAGTAGAACAATTAAATGAAAGCAGTTTAACATCAAAACTATGTTTTACGTAAAGCCTAACATATATAATAACAATGATAATTATTACTTTCTTAGTTTTTGATGTACTGTCTTTTGGATGAATTTTATTTTTAATAAATGCTTTTAGAGAATGATAATTAGAATGGATTTTAGGACAAGTAAAAAAAAATGTGACTCAAAAACCTTGCAAAAATTAAGTAGCATGCTATTTATGATTTATACTGAAATTTCAAAGTGTTAAAAATTTTTTAAAAAACTATTAATAATTCTATAAATAAAATTACAATTTCCTGGATTTTTAATAAAAGACATTTATAATTAAATACTACTGGCAATTAAATTGATGAACTTTATTGGGGTTAAAACTATAACAAAGTTCATCCTAAAACATTTTGCAATGCAAAATTATTTCACTCAAGGAGTGTTTAATAATTTGGATGCCAGGAATTACAAGCAATTCTCGAAAGCAAAGACTCTCACATTCATAAAACTTTATACATCATTTCAACTAACAGGTATTTATACTACTAAAATCAAACATGCATCACTTTCAAACATTCTTTTATCATGATTTTATATATTACATTATTTAACACCATTCTTCATCACTACATTTTATCATACACTTGCACCATTCTCCTTGGATTTTTGATCTTTATCTTCATTCTTCACATTATCCTATAAAATATACAAAGAAACAGTGTATTTTATTAGCTTCTCTTAAATGTATCTTTTAAAATAATAAACATCAGTAAATAGAGATACTCCAGACAGTTCATTTTAGCATATATGGAAAATTGACCCTGGGGAAACTATGAAAGAAACATCTTTCAATTCTGTGCAGAATGGCTTCTAGTATTTGAGAAAGTCATCAAAGTACTGAGAAATTAGATTCTTAGGAATAAGTGCAGTATATTCTTTGCAATGTACTTTTTTTTTTTCTTCTTGTTCTCTGAGTGAGACCCAGGATGTAGAAGGTCTCTCAGTTACTAAAGTTTATTTACAGTGGCACTGACTTACTAGATTTTTTTTGAAATAAAGAACACTAATAAACCAGTTTTGATAGTATCAAAGAGTTTCTCAACTCTGCCTAACAATTAAGTGGATTTAGAAAAAGAAGTGAATGGCTTATCTTCTCAAGTTCAAATGCAATCTCTGATTCTGAAAGAAATACAGATAAAACTTGCTTTTTAAGAAGTCTGCAAACATAAACCATGCTGATATCCCAAGTAAGTTCCAGGAAAATATCATCTTTGGGGAATTGCTTTTGGCTAATCTAACAATCTAATGAAGGACAGAAGGCTACCATCATTTTCTATTAGAAAAGCCAGGAAGAGCTTAATAATATTAAAATTGCCAGAAAGAGACTTTTAAAAATGAAATAAACTAAGAAAATGTTTAAAGTATAAAACAGCTAACCTTCTTAAGAACAGTGTGAATTTCATCCATTACTGTGGATAAGTTTCTGATTGTCTTATTTAGTTGGTTTTCAAATTGCAAGTTCATGTTTTCTGAAATCTTTAAGTTTTCTTGTAACTGACTAAGATCCTTTTTTACTTCTCTGAGTTCACCAGAGAGGCTTTTGTTGGAATTCTCCAAATTTAATATGGTTTTTTCATCCTCATCTGTTAAAAAAAAAAACAAAACCCAAAATTCACCAACTTACCCCTTAAAATTTCCAATTTAACTTGGGGGTTAAAAAATATTCAAAGCTAGAATAAAAAGTGCCTATAATACCTTAAAATGGTGACATGCATCAATTTCAATAGTTATAAAGCACACAGCAACACTCATTTCACTTAAATTAAGTTTTACCTAAGTATTACTACTAAACTGAGGTTCCATTTTTAGACAATTGTATAGACTACATAAGTAGCAGAAACTTGTGAAAACTAAGTTGAACTAGGCAAAGATTAAAAGAATGCAACAGAAAAACAATCAAACCTGAGAATGCACATAAAGATCTAAGATTAATTCTTCTAAAAGCTAAGCAATTTTACAATCTTTAACAGAAATGGTCAAAAGTGAAGTTACATTACGCATCTAGACTAAAACACAGGTTTAGATATTCATGTGTACAGGTATGTATATATATGTGTACATATAAATATCCCAATAGACTGTTAAAAGAACGAACGTATCCAATGTTGTTTCTTACCCGTCTTTTCTTCTAGTAACTGCAGCTTCTGTTCTACTTCAGCTCGTACTTTTTCACTCTTTTCCAATTTTTGCAAGAGGCTTCCTACATCTACCATTGCACCATTGTACACAATAAGGCCAACATTTTCCTCTACGTCCTTAGATTCCTGTTTTACTGTTGGTGTTGGAAGCAACAACCTGTTTCCTATAATGTAAAAGGTAACATAAATATTTTCTTCTTTAATTCATAACATAGTTATAAAATGGCAAGATCTTAAAGTAATATACTCAAACCTAGCATATCTTCCTGCAGTGCTTCAGACTCTTCATGGTTTTCCTCATCTTTTGAGGTGTCCGTTAATTTCCGGTAAAAGCAAGATTCACGGAGAACTACTTTATTAAGAAGCTTCTTTACCTGTTATGCAAGGAAGTAAATTAAAAAGATGAAAATAAGTTTTTGATTCTCCTTGAATAGCTGTGTTCTAATTTTCACAGAAGGTGAACAACAATGGCATCTGTTTTCTAAAGTATCTACTACCATGCAAGTAGAGCATTTATGCTTTTACCTGTCTTCTCTATAAACCTGAAATCCAAATTATTATTTGCAAAAATTTTTGCTAACATTGAAAGTCTAACATTTATAGGAACACTAACACGTACATTAAAATATACAAATAAAGATGTTTATCACACCATAGTTTGTAATTCTAAAAAATGAAAACCACCCAGCAACTGGGACTATACCATGGAACACTATGCAATAATAAAAAGAATAAACTGAGTCTCTGTTTTCATTGTAGAATGTCCATGATATATTATTAAATGAAAAAGTTATCAGTATATTCAGAATGATTTCAACTGTTGTTCATAAAACTAGAACTATCATATATACACATATATGAGTTGCTTATAAAAAGATCTGGAAGTTTAAATATTAGGCCAGAGGAGTGGAACTACAGGAAGAGGAGACTTTTAACTTTTTTTACTTTATTTATTTCAGTATTGCTTAACTGTATTACTTATAAGCCTGTATTGCTTTTATATTTCAAAAAGTCAAAGGTATTAAAAAGATAAAGTTACTTAAAAATGCTTTTCATTATAAATAGTCACAAGAAAGATTACCTGAGCCCGAGAAAGATGTAGTCCAAGAGTATAAAGTATTTCTTCCAAATCCTTTTCAAGAAGGTAACCACAATGGCTTTGATCAAAATAAACAAACGCCATTAACAGATCCCTGTTAATTGTGATCATCTGAGTCTTTTCTTTTTCCTAAAGAAAATGAAAAAGTTACAGTATATAATTTATACCCCCAAAAGTGAGATAATTAGACAATACCAAAATCTGAAAAGACCTTTGCCTCATCTTAGCTAAAAGGAGTTGGTCTGGTTTATGTGTATAGGGGAAAGAAATAAGACATACTGTTATTTGACAGAACCACAAATATCAAAATACAATGGACTGAATTTTGCTGAGTGCTAACATACAGCTATAAAAGGACCAATAAAGTTCATGATTGTGTTGTTTAATAATTTTGTATTATATAAGAAATGGAAATTATCATATTATAAAGTATACAGCATTGTATAAACATGTCAATTCACTATCAAAAATGAAATGAATACAATATTATATGTCAAATATACCTCAAAAATATATACAGTATTTAATAAATACCTTATCTTTAGAGGGCCTCTCCTTTAGGTACCTATTAATATCTCTTTTGTCATCTCGTTTGTTTATTTCTTCCTCATCCCGATCTATAAAATAAATACAACAGCAGCAAAAAACTCATTAATACATATAAGTTTTCAACTACTGTAGAGACTGAAAATACTTCTTTCTATTACTGATCAGTTTTTGTTATTTACTGACCAGCTGTTGTGAAAGATACAACAGCAAAGAAATATACAAATAAAAGTAGTTTGGATTTTATAAGAAACAATTATAAAGAATAAGAAGAAGAAATTTATAGACTAGAGGGAGGAAAAAATTGACTCAATTGAATCAAATAAAAAGACTTAATTCAATAAATATCGGGAGGAATTGGTTCCAAAAAATGAATCAATTTTACACATAAAATTGAAAATTAGAACGTAAATTTAAACAAAATAGAGCAAAGTATATTTTCTAAAAGACCAAAGGAAAATAGCCAATGTAGTAAAACTAGCTGCAGAATAAAACTAGATATGAGAATTGAAATGTTTTTAAGATAATTAAGACCTAAGAGTATTAATATCTAGATTTGCTAACACTAATGTATGTGTCCCAGGATAAAAGGCAGGAAATTGGATAAATTATTCTAAGTAAGTAAATAAGTAAAACAAAAATTAGTACAGTAAGGTAAGTCTGTAGCTGTGGAAGACATGGCTTGAAATCTGTACTCTAGTAAGGAATCTCAGTATTTTTCAAACATCAAAAAGAATATTTGAATGATTTATACAACTCATGATACTTATTTTCTAGATTAGAATATTATCTTATTATTTTTTAATAATATATAATGTACCTTATGCAAAATTCAAAATATACAAAAAGCAGTGACAAAAAGTAAACTCCTTTCTCCTACCTACCCATAGGCTACCCACTTCTCTAAGACTCAGCTATCGCCCTCATGTCAGCCACCATTACTAGCTTGAATATTACAGAATAAATCTGTTAATGGGTTGAATTGTTACCCCCTAAAATTCCTATGTTGAAGTCCTAAGCCCCTAGTACTTCAGAATGTTATCTTATTTTCATAAAGGTTCTATACAGAGATAATCACGTTAAAATGAGGTCATTAGAGTGAGCTTTAAAATCTAGTAACTGATGTCTTTACATGGGAAATTTGGACACAGACATGCACACAGAAGATGATGTGAAGATGTGGAGAGAAGATGGCCATCTACAAGTTGAGAAGATTCGCCTGGAATAGACTCTTCATAGCCCTCAGAAGGAGCCAACCATGCTGACTCCTTGATCTCAGACTTAAGCTTTCAGCTTAAACAATAAATTTCTATTCCTTATCCAGTTACCCAATTTGAGGTACTTTTCAGGGTAGCCCTAGTGAACAAATACATCATCCTTTCACAAATTATATGCAATTAAAGAGCTCTTTTGCGGTTATTTAATGATCTGCCAATAATTTCAAAAGAAATTTTGGTTCTACAGGCTTCTTGGATCTCTCAAATGGATCTCTATCAAAAAGTCTGCAGTCACTAATGATTTGTTGGTAAACATGAGATACAGTAAACACTAGGAGTTAGATAGTCCTTGAGATACTACAAAGCATATTCATAAATATTTCACAATATATTCCCTTCTTGGACATCCATAATATACACAAGTAGCTAAGAAATCCTGTGGTAAAACATGTAGACCTTTGCTTTAGCCCAACTTTTCCCAATTTATTTGACCCCAGCATAGTTTATCAACTTTAATATTTGTTAATATTTTGTGACACTCTAGGAAAGACTGCTTTATGTGAGAAGTTGTATATGAATAGTAACAATATATAGAAAACTTTATATTAAATAGAATATACATGCTAAAACACACACAAACCTTGATAACATGCTAAGTGAAAAGTAGCCAGTCAAAAGAGATCACATACTGCATGATCCCATTTATACGAAATGTCCAGAATATCTATAGAGACAGAAAACTGACTAATGGTTGCTGAGGGCTGCAGAGATGGGGAGAAATGGGAGTGACTACTAATGAGTACAGGGTTTCTTTCTGAGGCAATGATAATGTTCTAAAATTGATTATGGTAATGGTTGTACAACTCTGGATAAATTAAAAACCAGTAAGTTGCAAACTTTTAAGTGGACAGTATGTGAATTATATCCCAAGCTGTTACTTAGAAAACAAATCAGGCAAATGTTCTAAAACTTGACTGTAGTGATGGTTTCACAATCGTATGAAGTTACTAGGAATTATTAAATTGTTAAATTATTAAATTAAATCATAAACACTTAAAATGGGTGAGTGTGTGGTATGTACTGGAACCTCAATAAACTGTTTTAAAAAACAGAACATGTCCTTTGAACCTAATTATTTCTCATATTTATATTACATATATAATACAGTATAGAGTGGTTCAGCTGACTTAGTTTTATTATCTTGGGTAAATTGATTTACTGCTAAAAGCTTCAGTTTCTTCACTTATAAAAAGGAAAAAATATGCTCTGAGTGTAATTGTGAGGATTAAACTATAATTTTTTTGAAGGGGGTAATCAGGTTTACTTATTTATTTCATTCATTCTTTTTTTTTTTTTTAATGGCGGTATTGAGGATTGAACCCAGGACCCTGGTGCATGCTAAGCATACACTCTACCACTGAGCTCTATCCTCCGTCTCTTAAACAATATAATTTTTATCAAGAGTGAACCATTTACTCCACAATGGTTAAGTCCCTTTTCCTTTCATTTATTCACATTTTATAGACACCTTATTTTGAATATTTGAATATTTAACTTGAATGGTTAAACTCACTTTCAAAACTCTCTCTCCTGGAACCTACATGTTTATAGTGTTTTTTTAAAAATCCAAGTAGTCTTTGCTCATCTTGGTAAATAAATAAATCCCATCAAAGATATACTAAAATTATGGTTGTGATCATGTTCTTTTATTTTTTTCCCCACATACATACACCTCTGCATATGAGATACATTTAAATGAACATGCTGTCTACATCTATAAAATCTATTTTGTAATCTTTTTCCATGTCACTTTCCTTCAACTTCTTTTTTAATGACTGCACAGAATAACATGTCTATATCAAAATGCATTTAAGTTAATTCCCTATTACTGAATATTAAGATTGATTCTAATTTTTTGTTTTATAAACAATTATGAAATGGACAGCTGTATTGGTATTTCAAAGGCTATGGTTAATTCATTATTTCCAAATTTCTGTCCAGAAAAAGTGCAACAATTTAAACTGACCCCCAAGAGTGAAGGTAATCTTTTCTTTACCCTTGTTAAATTGATGTTACCTTTTGTTAAAAACTTAATTTATATCAATTTGACAGTTAAAAATTAGACTCTTACTGTTATTTGATCCTCTGATTACTAAGAATATTCAATACCATTTTAAACAGTAACTGGTGTTATGTTTTTTTTTTTTAAACCATCAATTCTACTTTTCCATGGGCAAAAAAGTGGTCTTTTGGAAACCTGACTGGATAATGAGATATAAATTATGGAGGGAAAATTTAACATAATCAAGCAGCAATTAAAAAAACCAGGGAAACCAAAAAAAATCCCCAAACTATAATCCTACCACCCTATTTGGCTTTGCAGTTTATGATATTAGTTAACAAATATCCATTAAGAGCCTATTTGGATATTTAGACTGGTCTAGGAACCTGCAATATACATCAGAAAAGAAAACAGAAAAAAAGAGTATTTCTTACTAAGAGCTCATATTCAAGTGGAAAGCAGACAGACAATAAGTATACTAAGTAAACAGTATATTAGACCAGGTTGTAAGTTCAACAAGTAGAACAAGATAGAGGGATCAGGGAGGCAGGGGAGGCAGGAGATTGCAATTTTACATAGCGTAGGGTGCAGAGTAGGCCTCACTGAGAAAGTGATAGCTGAATAAAGACTTAAAGTGTTGAGAGTCAGGAAGGTGGATCTTCAGGAAAGAGCCGCAGGTAAAAGGAATTACCAATGCAAAGATCCTAACATAGGAGTATGTGTAATAGGTTCAAGGAGGTCCTGGTGACAGGTGCAATGAGCAAGTGGAAAGAGTAGTAAGAGATCAAATTAGAGACTTGATGTGGTAGGGTCTTCTAGGTCACTGTAAACACTTTGGTTTTTTCATAGAGGAAAATGGAGTCACTGTAAGAATGTGAATAAATAAAATGACTTAAATTTCACAAAGGTTATTCTGGCAACTGTATTGAAAAAGGGACTTTAGAGGAAAGGGATAGGCAGGGAGACCAGTTAGGATGCTGTTATAATAACAGACAACAACATGGGTTAGATTAGGGTTAGATCAGTGAAGCTGGTGAGAAATGGTCTGATTCTGAAAATATTTTGAAGACAGAGGCAACAACTTTTTGATAGATTGGAAATGGAATATGACCAAAGGAGGGAAAAAAGGAGTCAAAGATGACTCCTGGATTTTAGCTTGAGCAACTACCAGTATGGAATTGCCATTAAATGAGCTGGGGAAGGCCGAGGGTAGAGGGTTTTGTTTTTTGTTTTGGTGAAGAGAAAAAGCAGGAATTCAATTTTAGACATGTTTGTTTTGAAATGTCAGTTAACTTAAGTGGATGTCAAATACAGATAATATGGGAGAATAGAAGTCTGACTTGAGGTATACATTTGAAACTTGTCAGTATACACAGATAGTATTCAAAGCTGGGAGAATGGATGAGAACACCATCAAAGAAGTAGAAAAAGAATAAAGAAAGACAACTAAGGGATGAAAGCTAGGATACTCTCACACTGACAAAATAATGAGAACACTGTCTAGCGATTTAATTAAAGCAATGATAAAACTACACTAGGAGAGGGGAGAGAAAAATGAGACTAAAAATGACTCATCTTCATTGAGCAAAGCAGGTAATGAAGATGAAAGAAATACTGATAAATGCGTATCATATTATCGATTCTGAGGTTATTAGAACTCTAAGAATACTAAGGTTATTAGAACTCTAAGAATACATATTAGATAGCATTAACAGGTGGTTTATGACATTATTTTTAATTTTCTTAGGTGTGATTATGGAATTGTGGTTAAGAGAATGTCTTTTCTTGGGCAAGTTGAAGAATTCCTATTTTCAAATGGATCAGAAACAAATAGACAGACAACACAAACAAGACAAAATATTAACACCTGAATCAGCTGTTGGATACAGTGTGTTCAATGTACTATTCTTTCAACTTCTTTTATAAAGTTTGAATATTTTCATCAAACAGAAGAAAAATAACATGTTATGGAAAGAGAAAATGTAGAGGTAAACAAAAATACCCTAAGTGAAAAAAAAAAACCAAAAACCAAAACCAAACAAACAAAAAAACTTAACTAGTAATATCCTGAAAGATGTACTATAAAAAAACTTCTTATGATTTTCTCATCTCAGAAAAAGACTTAAAAAAAAAAGTTCCAAGTCTACAGGGAGACTTACAGGTATAGGTACTTTATGGCTGATGTCTATGACTAGTCAACAATAACTATCTGTCTACCTACTGTATTTTGAATATCACTACTACTGATAAAAGTTTGTTATTTAAAACTTGGGTGATGGGTATATGGGTGTTTAAACTCTACCTACATGTTATATGTACTCTTTTCCTTGTGTGACCATCTTCATAATTTAAAAAAAATACTAAAATTAGTTTTCTAATGAAGATTGTATTTTCTGAAACAAGGTAGACTATTATACCTTTCATGACACAGTTTAAGCATCACGATCAAGGAAATTTTTTTCCTTCGAGGTGAATTAGTATTAATTATATATAGAACATATGATTGTCAAAAATAAACATTTCTTAAAACAATCCTCTCACCTAAAAATTTGTAATACTTAATATATGTTCACTAGAAAATATTTTACTGTTTCCATTCTAAAATTCTAAAGATTATAGATTTCAGTGATACAAAGTCACCAAATTAAAAAATGTATTTTTCATCCCAAGGGGAAATAAATAAATTTGAATCATACCATCTTCTTCATCCTCAGCTTCTTCTGCTTCCAGTGGATCATATTCATCTTGATTATTATCTTCTTCAGTTTCATCATCATCTTTAGAATCATCTTTTCTTTTATCTTCTTTCTGCAATTTAAAATGTCTTAAGATGAAGCAAGATCTCACCAAACATTAAATGACTAAAAGAACACATTAAATCCACTAAATTTACCTGAAATAGTATCAAGTATAAATTTCTTATAACAATAATGTACTTTAAGAATAAGCTACCACTCACAATATATGTAAATCAAACCATCATGCTGTATACCTTAGACTTAAAAAAAAAATAAATTACCACAAAACTAGTTTAGATGCTAATATAGGCTTAATTGAAAGATTTAAATTCCTAATAATACACTGAGGTCTTTTAGTTTCGCCTTTACATTTCACTATTCTGATGGAATTCATCATCATGTAATACAATCTAGAATACTAATTAAAAACTTATAAACTGGGTTGCTAGTTATGAAATAATTACAGACCTTCCTTTCATCTCTATCTTCTTTTTTATCTTTATCATCGCCTGATTTTCTCCGTTTGGGTTTTGGCTCATCAGTTTCATCATCTCTTTCTTCTTTTTTATCTTTTCTCTCATCTTTTTTGCTTTTCTTTTCCTTTTCTTTTTTATCCTCTTTCTCAGGAAGGGACAGTAATGATTTGTATATTCTGACACCAAAATCTCTTTGAAGCATTTCATTGAAAAGTTCTGCAAATAATGAAACCTGTAAAAAGATACCAACAGTAAACCAGACAGCTTTAATAGAAATACTGAATAAACCCAGGATAGTAATTTATCAAATAGTAACTTGTCACATCTAACAATTAATGTGCACTAAGAATAAAATTACATTAATTGATGTCAATGATCCTGAGGAATCTCAAAATCCTCAAAAAATCTTCTGAAGATACAAATACTATGTTTAGTATATGTTTTTGGTCAAATATTACAAAAAACAGTAACTGTACTACTACAGAAAATTTGAAAATGAGTAGAAAAAAAGAATTTTTACTACCTTA